>NW_028261393.1:10477835-10777835 GCF_051295495.1 Thamnophis sirtalis | reverse complement strand
CTGAGTATCCAATAAAGCTTTAAACATTTAAACGTATATTCTAATAAGAACCAGCTTTAAAAGACAGAAATCATCATCATCATCACCACTACCATCACTGTCAATTTATGAGGATACTTACCTGAAGAACAAAGAGCAGCAGTGCCGTAGCCATCAGATTTTCCACCTCCAAAGACAAAAAGTCCAAATGGAGTGTTCTCGTGTTCCACTGACAGGGCACGATCTGTTATCTCCATGTCTTCTTCAGCCCATGAATATTTTGTTTCTGGGATCTGTGTCCACTGGATCGTCCTGCCTTCCATTGTGATCCTACCCGATTCTGAGGATTTGGCTATAATCATGGCATGATTTGTGAAGTTCTTCATTCCATAAATGCGGTATGATTTGCAATAGCATGTTATGGCAGGGATGTTCATGAGGAAAGGGTCATAGGAATCATCTCCTCTTTTAGCACCAGTAAAAAAAAACAAGACTTGGATTCTAGCATCAGCAGAGATAAAAAGTGGTTGAGAGGCCGGGATCTCAATTTGAACGACTTCTCCAGCCACCAGAGGAAGAGATTCTTTCCTGGAGCTGGATTGATATTTGAGTAAAGTGTTCTCTGCAGAAAAAATATACGCAATATCAAATTTTGTCTGGAAAGAAAGAGGAGGGACGATGAAGGTGGTTCCCCAGCTCTGAACTGGCAGGAGCTGCTCAACAACATGATCACAGGTTGTGAACTTGGAAACACAGGTATGTCCACTCAAGACAGCCACAGGTTTAGTCGATTCAATCCTGGTGCCTGATAAATCTTCTGTGCTTTGCAGCTGAATTGCTTCAAAGGCCTTGAGGTCAGTCATCAAGATGGACCCAGGACCATAAACCTTACTTTTGTATGTCACAGTGCCTTTCAGGTGGATGGTCACTTTTGTGAGAACCTCATGGGCTATGATAGCAAATTCCTTTGTGCCACTTCCTGTGGGGGTGACCACATAATATAAATGTCCCAGCTGGTGGATGGGATAGGTGATTGTTCCCTCACTTGAAAAAGGCAAGTAATTGTAGGAGATGACAGAAATGTCTTGGTCAGCTTCGATCAGCACCGCCTTATTAAATTTGTCACTTCCCACCATTGTTAAGGACTGTGGTAATTGAATGGAAATGACTTCTCCTTCATTGATGGTTTTGTGCAGTATTGTATTGCTTGTTGACACTGTAATATTTGTCACAAAATTATATCCAGAGATGTAAAGCTCAAGCTTTTGAGTAGCTTGTCCAGGATTGTAATTTTGCATGAAGGCAGTAACAAAATGCTTCCCCCGGGAACTTAAATGACAAGTTTCTGAAACAAAGAAGGACTCTTAGGAGAGGATAGATCTCATTATACATTAAATTAGGATACTTCCCCATCTTTATTCTTGTTTATGGTTGTCAAAAAGTCAAGAATGACAGCAGGTACATAAGAGCCATTGGCAACTTCAGATATCTAACTCAGGTAACAATTTTACCCTTTTATCACACCATCACCCGCTTCTCCCCCTTCTATATATATAGATCAATCACATCTACTATAGTGACAGTGCAATACCTCCCTCTATGCCCATGTGACCTTCAGACAGGACAAAATGTCACACTATGGCCCATGAGCATCTTTTACTGATTGGTATCATTGGTTTAAGACAATATGCACATTTCACCTTTTCCCCTTTGTTTGGATTGTCTTCCCTGTGGATAAATATCCCGAGAATCGTATTTTGAGATAACTCTGAACCATTAAGAACCCATTTCAGCCACCGTTCTAAAACAGCTGACTGAGGAACTCTGGGAGTTGAAGTCCACACTGTCTTGGGCTATAGTTCTCAAGCTACAATTATCTTTTGCCAAGGATACTTAGCCAGTGAACATAAAGGAATGAATATTTACCCTTAACACAGGTCAGGACTTCTTCTTGAAGGCGGCAGGTTTCATCAGCAGCACAAGAATGAGCCTCACATAGGAGCCCTTTACCGGGGACACAAGTACATTTTTCCTGGCAGGTATTCAGCAGAACTGTCTCATGGGGCTGGTAGGAAGAAACAGAGATTTTCAGAATTACAATATAGACATATATTGACTTTGGGATGTAAATTTTATTTAATTATATTATTTATTTGAATTTATGGAATGCCATGGTGGCCTAGAGGTGGAGTTCTTGCCTCACAGTCAGGAGGCTCTGAGTTCAATTCTAGGTAGCAGAAGATATTCCTCTCTTATTTTCGTATTATTATTTTCTTTGAGTTCATTTATGACCTTAGATTCTAAAAAGGTGACCTCTTTGCAAAGATCCGCAATAGAATGTTAGTCAGATTTTCATATTTCCCAATAGATTCATTTAGACATTGTCAATTTAGAAGGAATATCCATGGAAATAATCACCAGTGGTATAGCAAGAAAAAGAATGCTTTAGATACTTATTCAGTGTTTGATGGAAAAATTTGTGGTTTTAAGTCAGCCTGTACAATTTAAAACCTCAACTGTGTAACATAATACTGAAAGGAAGTTCACCAGTAAGATTTTTTTAAATAATGATCATGAAAAATCATATGTTTCCATATACATGCACATATATCTCTGGTACTGGATGAAGGTAGCCTGCATGTAGTCCTCGACTTAAAACTATTTGCTTAGTGATTATTCAAATATACCATAGCATTAGAAAAAAGGGACTCCTGAACTGTTTTCAAACTTATGACTGTTGCAGCATATTCATAATTGCGGCATCCCCATGGTCACATTATCAAAATTTGAGCCCTTAGCAACTGGTATAAAAGAAGCATTCTCCCTTGATTATCATTTGTAACCTTCCCAGCTGGAAGCTGACAAGCAAAGTCAATGGGGGAAGCCAGATTTTCCTAGTGATGCCATGCTTCACTTATCCAATGTGGCCAAAGAGGTTGCAAAATAGGCACAAGTCCCCTAACAACTGTCATCACTGAGCAGCAGAAATTGTGTTTGTAAGGTGAAGACTATCTATATATTTGCTAACCTCATAGTCGTGTCCATCTTGGGAACAGCCACAGGTTTCCACAGAAACACAGGAAAGGCCATCAAAGAAGAAGCCGGCATCGCACTGGCATCCTTTTGCACAGGTGTCCGGGCATGGATCAGGGTTATTGATTTTGGCACAACTAGTGGGGCACAGGTTGGCACAGACTCTGTAGTGGCTATTGACTGGGCAGCTTGGAACTACATTGGAAAAAATAAATATTGATACGGTTCATATTAGTTGACATTTCTTGGGTGTTACTCAAGGCAGAGGAAAATGGAATGAAGTGGACGTAGCTACCCATTGAATGTACTGCTCAGATGCTCCATAGGATTCCCTTTAAGGATCTGAGACACATTTTATATTTTTATTACGAAGGGTTTTTTTACACTGAGATTTCAATATCAGTTTTCAATGTCAGCAGACATGAGCTTTGTCCCGGCTTAGGAGCAGCTCTGGACCTATGAGCTGAGCTGGCTTTGAAAGCTGAGTTGATTTATGGTTGGAAACACCCTCACACTTTCCAATCAGTCATTCCAGTTCTCAGCAAGAAACCCCACATAGTGTAATGTACTTCATATGAATGGCAAGAGGAGAGTCTTTAGTGATTTATCTCATGCACTTTTTTAGTAGACTGAAAGTTAAAGAATTTTCATTACTTCAGGATCTGGGGGGAATGGGATCAGAGTATTCATGTGAAGCAATGGTCCCTGCATTCTCACAATAGCCAGAGGGAATGGGTGGAATGGGTGAGAGGGATCTTTGAGAAGAAAAACTTGCAGGCGGAATTATAGACCCCAAAGTGATCCCTGAGAAAGATGAACCACCTGTGTTTCTATTCAAATCTAATAACAACGTAAACAGCTTCATCAATTTATGAGGATACTTACCTGAAGAACAAAGAGCAGCAGTACCGTAGCCATCAGATTTACGAACTCCAAAGACGAAAAGTCCAAATGGAGAGTTCTCGTGTTCCACTGACAGGGCACGATCTGTTATCTCCACATCTTCTTCAGCCCATGAATATTTGGTACCTGGGATCTGTGTCCAACTTACCGTCCTGCCTTCCATTGTGATCCTACCAGATTCTGAGGATTTGGCTATAATCATGGCATAATGTGTGAAGTTTTTCATTCCATAAATGCGGTATGAATTGCAATAGCATGTTATGGCAGGGATGTTCATGAAGAAAGGGTCATAGGAATCGTCTCCTCTTTTAGCACCAGTGAAAAAAAACAAGACTTGGATTCTAGCATCAGCAGAGATAAAAAGTGGTTGAGAGGCCGGGATTTCAAGTTGAACCACTTCTCCAGCCACCAGAGTACGAGATTCCTTCTTGGAGCTGGATTGATATTTGAGTAAAGTGTTCTCTGCAGAAACAATATACGCAATATCATATTGTGTCTGGAAAGGAGCAGGAGGGACAATGAAGGTGGTTCCCCAGCTCTGAACTGGCAGGAGCTGCTCAACAACATGATCACAGGCTGTGAACTTGGAAACACACTTATGTCCACTCAAGACAGCCACAGGTTTGGTCGATTCAATCCTGGTGCCTGATAAATCTTCTGTGCTTTGCAGCTGAATTGCTTCAAAGGCCTTGAGGTCAGTCATCAAGATGGACCCAGGACCATAAACCTTACTTTTGTATGTCACAGTGCCTTTCAGGTGGATTGTCACTTTTGTGAGAACTTCATGGGCTATGATAGCGAATTCTTTTATGCCATTTCCTGTGGGGGTGACCACATAATATAACTGTCCCAGCTGGTGGATGGGATAGGTGATTGTTCCCTCACTTGTAAAAGGCAAGTAATTGTAGGAGATGACAGAAATGTCTTGGTCAGCTTCGATTAGCACCGTCTTATTAAATTTGTCACTTCCCACCATTGCTAAGGACTGTGGTAATTGAATGGAAATGACTTCTCCTTCATTGATGGTTTTGTGTAGTATTGTATTGCTTGTTGACACTGTAATATTTGTCACAAAATTATATCCAGAGATGTACAGCTCAAGCTTTTGAGTAGCTTGTCCAGGATTGTAATTTTGCATGAAGGCGGTAACAAAACTCTTCCCCCGGGAACTTAAATGACAAGTTCCTGAAAAAGAAAAAAAGAAGGTCTTGTAGGAGTGGATAGATCTACTTTTGTATTAAATTAGGATACTTTCCTCTTTGGATTTGGCTCTGTTAAACTTACCATTTCTATGTGCCCACCTCAGATGACCGACTGATCCTAACAACTTGAGGATGATAGATAAAGATTGATCATAAAGATTCGGCTTAAGTAAAGTTTAATCATAATTACCACATGAGCATAGCCTATTTTGGGAAACTGGTATAATAAAAACAGTTTGCTTTTGTAGAAACAATTTATCAAGTCTTCCTCCCATCCACTGCTCTAAAGCATCCTGGTGGTTCTTTAAAGGAGCAAGTATTATTTTAAAAAAAATACATTTTTGGTCTGAATGGACTGCATAGTTGGACAGCAGTTTTTCTGAGTTCTCACAAGGAAGAAGTAAACTTCAGATCCCTCTTCACAATGCTGTGCTTTCTAAATGGATCAACAAATTTAAACCTGGATTATTATTATTTTTAAATGAAATTCTGGATAGAAAATGAGGGCCACTCGATATAAAATTTGTAATCCATTTTGTGTGTGTGCGTGTGTGTGTGTATGTATGTATGTATGTATGTATGCATGCATGCATGGGATGCAGTGGTTGTGGCTAATACGCTGAGCTTGTCGATCAGAACGGTTGACAGTTTGGCAGTTTGAATCTCTAGTGCCGCATAACAGAGTGAGCTCCCATTACTTGTCCCAGCTTCTGCAACCTAGCAGTTTGAAAGCACATAAAAATGGAAGTAGAAAAATAGGAACCACCTTGAGGGGAAGATAACAGAGTTCTGTGCACCTACAGCATTTAGTCATGCAGGCCACATGACCACGGAGACATCTTTTGACAGTGCTTTGAAACAGAGATGAGCACCGCCCCCTAGAGTCAGGAACAACTCGAACATATGTCCTTTTCCTGTATGTATGTATGTATGTATGTATGTATGTATGTATGTATGTATGTATGTAATTAAAAGCCTTAACTAAAAGCATTTTATTTAGGAAACTAGGACTGTCCAAATTATTTGCTACATTGTAAAAAAAGTACTTTTGTTTTTTTGCTATTCCCAAACTTCAACTAAAAAGTAAGCTGCTGAAACTTGGAAAAGCTCTGAAATGTATATTTACCTAATATACCTATTCTGACATTTGTCCTTGCAAATGTTTTTTTTACTTTTATTCAGAATATAATTCTTTTTAAAAATCCTTATGTTTACATGTTACTGGATGTCTAATTTTTCATGATGTAACTGGACAGACGACTTTTCATAATTCAATCAACTTTTACTTTGAAGTATCTTTCTTGTGCAAACCATAAAAAGAAATGTAAATCTATGTTCCAGGTTCTCTCTTTTATTATTATTGTTGTTGTTATTATTATTATTATTGTTATTACACAATTGTATCACAAGGGCCAGTTGTTTCGCCGGATTTGGCATTGGTTACTAGTCGGGCCCCACCCAGGGGCCTAGGACGTCGTAACGTATTTTCGTAATATGCGTGCAGATCCAAGCAGTGCGGCTTTTTGCATTTGACTGATGGTGATTTTGTCAATTTTTAACTGTTTTAAATGTAATTCCAGTGCTTTTGGAATAGCACCCAGTGTGCCAATTACCACTGGAATTACCACTGCTGGTTTGTGCCATAGTCGTTGAATTTCGATTTTTAAGTCCTGGTATCTTGCGATTTTTTCATGTTCCTTCTCGGCGACCCTGCTATCACCTGGTATTGCGATGTCTATGATTGTGACCTTATTTTTCTCAACCAGTGTGATGCCTGGTGTATTATGCGCCAGTATTTTGTCGGTTTGTATACGGAAATCCCACAAGATCTTGACCATCTGATTTTCGGTGACTTTTTCAGCCTGATGTTCCCACCAGTTTTTTGCTGTTTTGATATTATAATTTTTGCACAAATTCCAATGGATCATTTGTGCTACTGAATTGTGCCGCAATTTATAATCAGTCTGCGCGATTTTTTTACAGCAGCTGAGTATGTGATCAACAGTTTCATCAGCTTCTTTGCAAAGTCTGCATTTGGCATCATCAGAGGATTTTTCGATTTTGGCCTTAATAGCATTTGTGCGGATAGCTTGTTCTTGCGCAGCCAGGATTAGTGACTCTGTTTCTTTCTTTAATGTACCTGTTTTTAACCATAACCAAGTTTGTTCACTGTCCACTTTATCTTTTATTTTTTCCAGAAATTGACCATGCAGTGCTTTGTTCTGCCAACTCTCCATTCTTGATTTTATCACATCTTTTCTGTATTCTTGTTTTGTCTGTTGGGCCTTCAGTAGATTTTTGTTCTTTACTTCGATTAATAGATGTTCTTGAGTGTTATTATTATTATTATTATTATTATTATTATTATTATTATTATTATTATTATTATTTTGCAAAGAAGCTGATGAAACTGTTGATCACATACTCAGCTGCTGTAAAAAAATCACGCAGACTGATTATAAATTGCGGCACAATTCAATAGCACAAATGATCCATTGAATTTGTGCAAAAATTATAATATTAAAACAGCAACAAACTGGTGGGAACATCAGCCTGAAAAAGTCACAGAAAATCAGATGGTCAAGATCTTGTGGGATTTCCGTATACAAACCGACAAAATACTGGCGCATAATACACCAGACATCACACTGGTTGAGAAAAATAAGGTCACAATCATAGACATCGCAATACCAGGTGATAGCAGGGTCGCCGAGAAGGAACATGAAAAAATCGCAAGATACCAGGACTTAAAAATCGAAATTCAACGACTATGGCACAAACCAGCAGTGGTAATTCCAGTGGTAATTGGCATACTGGGTGCTATTCCAAAAGCACTGGAATTACATTTAAAACAGTTAAATATTGACAAAATCACCATCAGTCAAATGCAAAAAGCCGCACTGCTTGGATCTGCACGCATATTACGAAAATACATTACGACGTCCTAGGCCCCTGGGTGGGGCCCGACTAGTAACCAATGCCAAATCCGGCGAAACAACTGGCCGCTGTGATACAATTGTACAACAACAACAACAACAACTACAACAACAACAACAACAACAATAATAATAATAATAATAATAATAATAATAATAATAATAATAATGTGAATGGTGACACCAAAAGTGAAAAACCAGAAAAACAGGCCACAGTTGAATTCTGGAAAGAATTGTGGGAAAATGCAAAGGACTACAACAAGGAAGCAAAGTGGATACATGACTTTGAGAAAAGCATTGGCAACAAACAAATGCAAGTATTAGAAATAACAACTGAGATGGTCAAAAATCGAATTAAAAAGGTAAAGAATTGGACATCACCTGGAAAGGACCAATTACATGGTTTCTGGCTCAAATATCTGACCAGTTTACATGCAATATTGGCCAGGCAACTGAATGAAATTTTACAAAAGGGCCAAATTGATGAATGGTTGACAACTGGAAAAACATACTTGATTCAGAAAGATCCAACTAAAGGAACAACACCTGAAAACTATAGACCAATAACATGCTTGCCAACAACCTTCAAATTACTCACAGGCATTATTGCAGATAACATGATGGATTATTTGGAAACAAACAACATCTTGCCAGTAGAGCAAAAAGGCAACAAAAGAAGGAGCAGGGGCACAAAAGATCAGCTTCTAATTGATAAAATGATATTAGAAAATTGTAAGAACAGAAAAACGAACTTGAATATGGTCTGGATTGATTACAAAAAGGCATTTGACTCACTGCCACATAGTTGGATCATAAAATGCTTAGAAACAACTGGCATTAGCAAAAATATTACATCCTTTACTGAAAAGGCAATGAAACAATGGAGAACTGAGTTGGCAGAAGGGAATGAGAGCTACGGAATGGTTAATATCAAGCGAGGAATTTTCCAGGGTGATTCACTTTCACCTCTTCTCTTCATCATCGCAATGATCCCACTATCAGTAATCTTAAAAAAAAATGAAATTAGGCTACCAAACAGCCAAAAAAGCTGAAAAAATTTCGCATTTACTATATATGGATGATTTGAAACTCTATGGAAAGTCAGAAATAGAAATCCAATCATTGACAAATACAGTCCGAGTATTCAGCACCGATATTTCAATGCAGTTTGGCATGGAAAAATGTGCCACTGTATCCATAAAAAGGGGCAAAATCACTGCATCTGAGGGAATTGAAATGCCCAATGGCCAACTAATTAAATGCAAAGAAAATGAAGCCTACAAATACTTAGGCATTCTGCAGTTGGATAACATCAAGCATGGAGAAGTAAAAACTATTGTCAGGCGAGAGTACACCAACAGAGTTAGGAAAATTTTGAAATCTAAATTGAATGGTGGAAATACAATCAAGGCCATAAATACCTGGGCAATACCAGTTATAAGATACACAGCTGGCATAGTTAACTGGACACAAGCTGATTTGGACCTTTTGGACCGAAAAACCAGGAAACTAATGACAATGCACTACAGTTTACATCCACGTGGTGATACTGATAGACTATATCTGCCCCGAAAATCAGGTGGCAGAGGATTATTACAAGTTAAGCAAACAGTTGAAGAAGAAAAACATGCACTGGCTGATTATTTAAAAGACACTCAAGAACATCTATTAATCGAAGTAAAGAACAAAAATCTACTGAAGGCCCAACAGACAAAACAAGAATACAGAAAAGATGTGATAAAATCAAGAATGGAGAGTTGGCAGAACAAAGCACTGCATGGTCAATTTCTGGAAAAAATAAAAGATAAAGTGGACAGTGAACAAACTTGGTTATGGTTAAAAACAGGTACATTAAAGAAAGAAACAGAGTCACTAATCCTGGCTGCGCAAGAACAAGCTATCCGCACAAATGCCATTAAGGCCAAAATCGAAAAATCCTCTGATGATGCCAAATGCAGACTTTGCAAAGAAGCTGATGAAACTGTTGATCACATACTCAGCTGCTGTAAAAAAAATCGCACAGACTGATTATAAATTGCGGCACAATTCAGTAGCACAAATGATCCATTGGAATTTGTGCAAAAATTATAATATTAAAACAGCAACAAACTGGTGGGAACATCAGCCTGAAAAAGTCACCGAAAATCAGATGGTCAAGATCTTGTGGGATTTCCGTATACAAACCGACAAAATACTGGCGCATAATACACCAGACATCACACTGGTTGAGAAAAATAAGGTCACAATCATAGACATCGCAATACCAGGTGATAGCAGGGTCGCCGAGAAGGAACATGAAAAAATCGCAAGATACCAGGACTTAAAAATCGAAATTCAACGACTATGGCACAAACCAGCAGTGGTAATTCCAGTGGTAATTGGCACACTGGGTGCTATTCCAAAAGCACTGGAATTACATTTAAAACAGTTAAAAATTGACAAAATCACCATCAGTCAAATGCAAAAAGCCGCACTGCTTGGATCTGCACGCATATTACGAAAATATGTTACGACGTCCTAGGCCCCTGGGTGGGGCCCGACTAGTAACCAATGCCAAATCCGGCGAAACAACTGGCCGCTGTGATACAATTGTATAATAATAATAATAATAATCATCATCATCATCATCATCATCATCATCATCCTAAATTATGAATTAAATGGTCTTCCTGTCTCGGTAGAGTAGTAGCAACTGTTCCTTCCTGAATTTCCCGGATGGGAGGGGCACGGAGGTTGGAGGTCGGCTCGTGTGGGAAAAAATGGTGGCTCCTCATTTTTCTTTGAAAAATATTTCCCTGGGACTATTTCACCATTTTAATTTGCTCAGTTCTTTGTATTAACATCTATATCATTCTGGATTGACTTGGAGTTCCTGCCTACTGGTAAGTGAGCTGGGTTTTTTTCTTTTATTTTTTAATGTATTTTAAAATAATGTAGGTTTTTAAAAATGTGCAGTTGCTGTTTTTTTATTCAAAACAATATGTGTAACACTATGATGTGCCATGGAAAAATCATTGAATTGATATTTACCAGGAAAGCAAATATGAAGCCTTCCTGTGGAGCAATTGTATACTTCTGGTTACCAGATGTTAGCAACAAACAACAAAGAGATGACTATCACCTAATTTTGCCAACATGATGAGATATCCTGGACTATTTGCCTAGTAGCTATTGGAGACAGAATGCAGGACTAAATTGAGGCTGTAGTAGCAAGAATGGTTTTTGTTCCCAAAGCAAGGTTAAAAAAAAACCCTGAAAGAACAAAAGGGTTTTATTAGGGTATTTTCCTGATCAAAACTATAATTGTTTCTGCACGACACCCTTAATCACAAATAGCCAACTACATTTCATTCTAAATAGTTTTATTTCCTTTATTGTATGTGGTTACTCAAGTCCAAAAACTGAGTTAATTGGATAAACTCAGCTCCACAATTTACTAAATATACAGTTACAGGAATTTCATGTATAGTATGCTGTCTCTTAGGGTTTATTGAACATAGGAGAATAATATGAGAGGGATTTGATGTAAAATAAGCTCTTTTAATGAATTCAAAATCAACGCAGCAGACAAGACATGGGAGTGAACATAATACACACTTTAACAATTTTTTTTTTCTTTTAGCCATCAAATACTGCAGCAAGTGTGTCAGTAATAATAGCAAGACAAGCATTGGATTTTCCAGCCAGGTTAATTTTACTTTTTTATGGTTTTGATGTTGTATTTAATTTTACCTGTATTAGAAACTTATGAAGGCTGTGCAACATTTTGAGGTGGTATAGAGTATGTAAAGGCATGAATACAGTAGAACCTCTGGTCATAACAATAATTCATTCCATAACTTTGGTCGCAAACTTATTTGGTCATGAATTAAACCTAATTTTGGAAATTTGGTGCTTACAAAAAAAAATGGTGCAGAAGGGGAAATCAACTGGGGGGGGGATGTGAATATTTTGGTCAGAAGCGTTCGTGACCAGAGGTTCTATTGTATAACATCTTTGTTGCCCTAAAAATGTTTTTCCTTAAAATTAGAAAGCATCTGCTTTAAAAAGTTGCGGATGGTGCTATATTTATCATTTCACATGATCCAAAGCATTTTTTTCTGATGCTTACTATATCCTTATTGTAATTATTATCATTAATTCTAATCTACTGATTATAGATAAGATCTTTTGGTCAACCTGCCAGAATTAGGTAATTAGATAATTCTGGTAGGTGTGTGTGAAGCAATATTTCAGGTTTAAAAAAATATTCCTAGGAGTTTTACAGTCTGAACATTATATGTGCTTGCCTGCTGGTAAGTGAGCTGGGTTTTTTTCTTTTATTTTTTTTTAATGTATTTTAAAATAATATTTTATTTATTGTGCATAGGATTTTTTAAAATAGTTTTATTCTGTGTGGATTCTTTTTTTAAATTGTCTTAGACTATTTAAAAAAAGATTCTATCCAAAATACAAAATACCAGCTGCAGTTATTCACTTAAGAACTGTGGCAAGAAAGGTGGTATAGTGACTAAAGTTACAATGGCATTGAAAAAAGTGACTGACCATTTTTCACACTTAGCGACCATTTTCACACTTAGCGACCGTTGCAGCATCCTCATGGTCACGTGATCAAAATTTTGATTTTTGGCAACAGATTCGTATTTATGATGGTTTCAGTGTTCTGGGGTCATATAATCACCTTTTGACAAAGTCAAATGGGGAAACCAGATTCACTTATGTTACTAACTTATCAGCTGCAGTTATTCACTTAAGAACTGTGGCAAGAAAGGTGGTATAGTGACCAAAGTTACAATGGCATTGAAAAAAGTGACTGATGACCATTTTTCACACTTAGTGACCATTTTCACACTTATCTACTGTTGCAGCATCCTCATAGTCACATGATCAAAATTTTGATGTTTGGCAACAGTTACAATTTATATTTGTAAATTGTAGTTATGTTGAAATAAAAAAATATTACAATACTATTTTTTCATTGTATGAAAATTTTTGTTGCTCCGTATAAAAATTTTAATCAAGCCCCCCCCCCCCCCCCCCGGTCAAAGGTGTCCCTCTTTACCAATCTGAAAATCTGGTCACCTTACTTTAAAACGATCTTGAGGAGAAATAGTTCCAAGCTCAGCATTCCCTCCATGTGTGGGCAAATACAGAGACACCCCAAAATTACTTCCATGCATTTGAAACAACAGAAATATACATCAAACAGTCCAGATTACTCACCACAGATTTGGGCCAAACCTGCCAAAAGGAGGAGAAGTCTTCTCAGTGCCATACCTACAAAAGGAGAAGAGATTAAGGATTTTTTTTCTCCCTGCACCGATACATCCTGCACCCCCAGATCCACTGGGGAAACAAAGCCCAGCTATCACCATGCAGACATCATCATAACTGGCATGAAACTAAAAGGAGAAATGATGATAATTAGTTTGTCAAACCATGATTGACAGCCAGTTTGATGTAGCAGTAAAAGGCCAGGAAACAGGAGGTGGGGAAAAGGCCTGAGGAGACGGGAGTGCAACCAGTACATTGTTCCGGGGCCCATGGAGCTCAAAGGGGATCCATGAAGGGAAATTTGTTTTTAAATTTTTACAAAGCCAAATTTTTAAAAAGAAAAACTGTTGGATAGATACTTCATACTCTATACTCTGTTTGCATAGCAAAACCGCCTTGCAGCCTTGTTTGAAATAACTTTTATTGAATGCATTGCTTATGTATTTTGTTTCATTATTGTTTATAGACTAATGTGCATTTATTGTTTTTATTATCTTTTACAGAAGTGCCTGTTCCTCTTTTTAATATATTTGCAAGTATGTTTGAATAAACGTACAATTATGACATTACTGATTTTTGTGCCCATGTGTAGGAGGTGGGGGGGGGCTCTTAGTCTTTTTCTAGCCCTTCATAATCCCCTCGGTGGCCCTGGCTGGGAGTTATAACTCTATAATAGTCCTGAAGCAGTTGGTGACAATCCACTCATCAGGAGTCACGGGTAAATTGAAGATATCGCTCCCAAGTATAACTATTATTAATGATGATGGTTGGGGGCACATTATGCAATGATCCACCTCTCTGGAGGAGCCTGTGTTGCTGGGGAAGATGGAAGGGAAAAGGATGACCAGCAGCAAAGTGCATAACCTCAGTTATACTGACGATGGGACACCCGTGAAAGTCCAGAGAAAATCAAAGTGGTCATTAAGAAATGGCACAAATTTGATAGCAGATCAATAATCAGTCAGTGATATTTAAAGGAACCCCAAAAATATGCTTTTTTGAATATTTGGTTCAATATGATGACACTGGTATCAATAGGAGGGCAACACAAGGGATGCTAGAAGTTTCTAGAAGGGAAAAGGGTTACATATAGTAACATTAGGGGCCCCCTTGAGGGTGTTAGGCAAATCAATCCAGGGATTAAAAAGCCCGCCAAAAGATAAGGTAGCTGGTGAGGTAAATTTAACCAGCCAATCAGAAATGCCGATGTAATATATGAACTGCATACAATGCCTGTTGTGAGGAGATTTGGTGCACTTGTTTTAAGGCATTAGTTCTGAGCAGAAATGTTTTTTTTTTAATGTTCCCGCCCATCTTTGTATGATTATTTGGTATAACTAACACTAGATGAAATGCATGACCCAACTTTGGTCAGAGCCAATAAATATATGCAAATGCCTCAGTGTTGCAGCTTTAGTTAAGGAACTAGTCCTCATGAGGCTTTTGAGAGAATCTGAATCTGAGTAAGGCTGGATGAAGTAAGGAAAAATTGCTCTCTAGACTCTACTCCTGCCTGCATTAAGCTGACAAAATGCCCCCTTTAATCTATGAGCAAATATGTGTAGGACTGGGCTTTAAGGCCAAATAAGTAAAACCCAGGGGTATATTTGATATGTAAGAAAATGTAGCAGGTGCTCTCAAAAAATAGCTGTCTTGATGAGTGCATGGGCATCCTTGGCAATTGGAGTTTTGGTCAAAATATGTTATGACATCATAGCCCTCATGGATGCTTATACATGGATGTTATTGGGCTCAAAATGCTTTTTTAAAAATAAAAACAAATCAGCTTAAATAGCATAAATAGCAAAGTTGGAAAGTAATTCCCAAACTGCATACAGTATTGAATTTTCAGATCCACTATTCATTCTGGGGTTATAAAACAGCTAGTATCTAATTCAAATTTGTGCTTCGGTTTCAAGAGATAAATCAATTCAATATGTACGTCAGGCATGCACAAAAGTCCATGAAATTTTTGAACTCAGTTGAGTGCATTTGATTTGATCTGAAGCATTGAATTGATCCAGCAATTTGGTTCATCTATTTAAATCAAAGGGCCAATTTGGTTGCATAACCTTCAAACAGAAGCTTCACATAGCTGTAATATTGATTGATTTCATGAAAGAAAATCACACATGTTAAGAGAAAAACACACACTGAACTCAACCCCCAATAGTTGCCCAAGAACCCATGCAAGCACACACCCACAAAAATTTTAAAAACCTAGAAAAAAAAAACAGTGCATTACAAAGCAAACAAATCTGTTGAATGACACATTCGTGCTAATGGAAGCAGTTCAAAGAAGCAGATGTAGAAGTTTATATACTACAGGAAAAATACCTACCATATACCCTTCTTCATTTTTAGGATTCCTACCATCCCACAACTTTAAAATTCAAAATATGACTCTAGACTAGTCTATATTTCTTAGACTGACAGCATTGTTAAAAGTGGAAAGAAATAAGTTCTTCTTTATGCTTCGACAAAGTTTACTTATGTCATCAACTTGTCTTCAAATCCTTTGGAATAGAATTTTCCATTTTCTAAAACCTGAACTGATCAGATTCAGTGCTCCATCCTTTCCTATATAGATACTTTAATAGACGCATAGATGAAAAACTTGGAGCAGAACCTCATTTGATAAGGTGAAGAGTTCTGCTGTTCTTCATTGCCAATATTTTTTTCTAAAATTCTAGATTCAAAGAGGAACTGTTTAAAACTGCAAGATGATAAGGGGAAAAACCTGAAGCTTAATTGAGAAAACTCAAGTATTATTTCTTGTTTAGTTTGCTGGAGCAGTTTAGAAGTCACTTAATGCTCAATGTAAAAAAATCTTGCTTACCTTCAACCCAAGAAATCAGCCTTGGTCTGACAGAGAAAGAAGAGAAGGGAAAATTCTTCTCCTTCTATTTTTATCAGTGTTCCTTCTCCTTTTTATAGATTCAGAGATAAAGACAATGAATTTCTGTGGAATTATCAGTCATACCAAGAAGACTGTGGTTATTACTTGGAAAAATAAAGGGGAAGCCCTAACCATGAAACATGCCTGATTTGTTTGGCAATCCAATTACAAATTTGAATTAACCCACTTAGCACTTTCTTTCCCAACTATGTGATCATTGAACTACAACATTTTTAAAATATTTCCATTGCATTTTCCTGCCATTGCTGACCTTACGTTCACCTTCAATCCTGCTTGTAGTGATGTCTGAAGAAAGGCATTGAAACACTATAAGGCTTCATCCTATACACAGCTGTGGCCTAACTCAGATCTGCACAATTTTTATTTAATTGGAAATTTTGTCTTTCAGTTGCTACTCTGTTGGTTGCCACGATTTTGTGTCCTTAAAGAAGTCCTGTTGGCCCAGAAGTTAAAATGCAATATTGCAGGCTAATTCTTCTCACTGCCAGCAGTTTGATTCTCACCGACTCAGCCTTCCATCTTTCTGAGGTGGGTAAAATGAGGACCCAGATTGTTGGGAGCAATATTCTGTAAACCGCTTACAGGGGGCTGTAAAGCACTGTGAAGTGGTATATAAGTCTGAGTGCTATTGCTATATAATTCTAAATTCTATTACTATTGCTATTAAAGCTACATCGTGCTTCCAACTGTTTTTGCACATGAAGCATCCTGCACATGTGTTGTGTGTCTTTTGAACATCACTGTGTTCATTTAAACTCACCTATCTCTCTCCAACGTCTGGAGTTTGAGAATAAGAATACAGAATGAGATGGGACAAATTCTGGGATGCCAATCAATGTCCATTTTGGAGAGGCCCCATCTTCCATATTCTAAATATTCTAAAGCTGGCTTCGCAGTTCTATGTATTTGTAGACAGTTGTGAGAAGGGTCTTAACCGTATCCCTTTAAAAAAAAAAAGTTAAGGTTGGCCTAGTTTTGTGATTGAATACGTATTAGAAACAGCTACTATTTCCCAAGAATAAACTCTCTCTAGGCTGATTGTTTTTCACAGTTAACAAGGAAAGGGGAATGAAACAGATATGTTTGATGAGTCTAACAGTTCATCTTTGGGCCAACAGCATTTCTATTTTTGAGAATTTGGGTGAACTACTAACCTTTGGTCTAATATGTGCAGCAGTGGCTTTTGCTTCTGTCTTTAAAGAAAGGGGAAACTTAAAATTTAACCAACACTGGGGGAAAGATGCAATTCTGACAATATCAGATTGAGAACTTACAGTTGGAGAATAAGCAGCAATGGCAAAATTAACAGTATATATTCACAACAGAATAAAGAAAGGTAAACTTAAATTGTGCCTAATAATGTAAGAAAGATGCAATTCTGACAATATCCTACATGGGGACTTAAAATTGGAGAATAAGCAGCAATGGCAAAATTAACAATATATATTCACAACAGAGGTTTAATCAAGTTTAAATAAGAAAAATTCCAGTATACACAATACATCATGCAGCATGGCAAATATAATTAATTAAAGCATGGCATTTAAATATCTGCAAACACTGTAAATCAGCAGGTGTATAAAAATGGAGAAGTTGGAAACCCACTCAGTATTTTTCATTTTTCTTTTCTTTTTTTGGAGGGGAGGTATTTAATTTGCTTTGCTTTAGTTATCTACATTTCCCTTTTATTAACATGTAAACAAAATCTTAAGTAACAATACAATGGGGACCATAATACTAAGTAAACAGCTCAAGATTGAACTTTATATTATACAATAATATATTTTGGTTGTAAGTCAATTAACGGTATTTAGTAGCTGCCAATTATAAGGTGCTAATTTTTCATCTATACTTTTTCAAATCAACCAATAAGAAATCCTGAGCACATTTTTCCAAAGCTAAATCTATGTTTTTCTGCTGCAGCCTGAGTTTTTTTAAATTGAATATTTGATTATGATTGATTCCAAATAAAGCAAAGGTCATTGTGGATATTTCTAAACTCTCAAAGGAAAGATAATAATTTTGGGATTTGCTAGTTGTTTGGACGGAAACTTGAAATCCTCGGAGTGCTGCCCATGCAGATTTTATTAATGAGTTCCAAGAACAGGAAAATATTTGTGGTTTTTTTTATTTGAAAAAGTAAGTAACTGACGCCTAATTCCTCAAACTTTGCAATCTCCCTTAGGGACAAAGCTGTGATATTGTGAAAGCACCTAATAAATTGTGCCTATGATTTTGGCATCTTTAAACAGAAAAATACCATTTTCCATTTTGTATCTGATAGTTCCCTCAACTTGGTACAAGCCACCTGGTACAAGCCATGAATAAAGATAGATATGGATAAGATAGAGTTTGCAGGTTTAGACTACAGTTTACATAATCCTACAGCTTCTCTATTATGGGAGTTATAATCCAAAATATCTGGAGGGTGTCCATTTTCTTCTCTGATGCATTGGGGCATCCTCCTAATTTACGTTAAACCTTTCATGACACCATGCCTAAGTTCATCAACAAAGCGGACTTATAGTTATAACGTTTCATTAGAGTTATACATTCATATGGAGAGTTGCTATGGCAATTAGCAATTTATTCAAGGTCTAGACGGTAACAGCAGACAAGGAATGCCAATCAAAACAGAATCCACAAAAGAAGGGTTTTGTTTTTAATAAGAGTACACAGAAGAATAATCAAAAATCAGGCCAGAGTTCCAAGACCCAGGTCAGCTTTCTCAGCTGGTCCAGAGGTCAAACTTTTACAAGTAGAATAAACACAACCTCACACATGATCCAGAAATTGCACAGTTGATTTCAATGAGGAATCATGGCTCAGGGCTTCCTCTTAAACCAGGCTGCAGCCATATGCCTTTAATCAGTGGATTTACTCGCTTGCTTGGCAAGGAGCCTTATATAATATCTCTATTCTGTTCTCCACTCTACCTGTCTTTTATTAAATCACCGTATAGATTTCAGTCCTCTCATAATTGAATGTTGGAAGGAAGAAAAGAAGGAAGGCCCCTCAGATAGGGTTCGCAACTTGGGAGTCCTTCTGGACTCTCAGCTGACTTTTAAACACCATTTGTCAGCTGTAACCAGGGGGGCATTTGCCCAGGTTCGCCTGGTGCACCAGTTGCGTCCCTACCTGAACTGGGGGGCCCTCACAACAGTCACTCGTGCCCTTGTGACCTCTAGGCTGGAGTGCTGCAATGTGCTCTACATGGGGCTGCCCTTGAAGAGTATTCGGCGACTTCAGCTGGTCCAGAATGCAGCCGCGCGAGCGATCATGGGTGCACCTCGATTCACCCACGTAACACCTATCCTCCGCGAGCTGCACTGGCTGCTTGTTGATCTCCGGGTGCGCTTCAAGGTGCTACTTGTCACCTACAAAGCCCTTCATGGTATTGGATCTGGGTACTTGAGAGACTGCCTACTGCCAATCACCTCCACTAGACCGATAAGATCGCATAGATTAGGCCTCCTCCGAATTCCATCAGCCAGCCAGTGTAGACTGGCAACTACTCGGAGGAGAGCCTTCTTGGTGGCTGCTCTGACCCTCTGGAACGAACTCCCCGTGGAGATCCGGACCCTCACCACCCTCCAGACCTTCCGCGCTGCACTTAAAATCTGGCTATCCCGGCTGGCCTGGGGTTAAAGACTCTAACCCCTACTCGAATTGTATGACTGTTGAGTTCTTAAATGATGTAGTGCTTTTATGTTGTAAATTGTTTGTCCTTCCCCCCCCCCTTTTGAACTGTGAGCCACCCTGAGTCCCCCCAGGGAAAAGGGCGGCATAAAAATAAAGTGAAACTGAAACTGAAACAGTGACTTGGTCTTTTGTGCTAGAGGAGAGGGGAGGATGAGAGAGAACAAGATTACATAGGTTGGAACTGGTTGCTGCCTAATTTAGGGAACATATCCATTTGTGTCTCTTAGAAGCCAGGAATGGAGTCAAGGAGAACAAGGGCCAGATAAGGGATGGAGAAAATGAAAGGTGATTTTGATGGACTTAAGCAATGTGTTCTGGAAATAGACAAAGAAAGCTAAACAAAGGATATCCAGCAGAGTGAATAAATTAAAAGTGATTAAACATTTTGAGAACAAACTAAAGTGAGAACATACTGGGAGATTATTTTAGAGATATGTATCGGAACAGTAGAGACAGTCCTCAAAATAGACTTAAGTGCCATGTTAGTTAAAAAAAACAAAATAGACAAATCATAAATGCTATGTGGAACACCGATAAAGCTGCAGGTGTAGAACATTGGTGGGATTCAGCCAGTTCGCACCAATTCGGGAGAACCGGTTGTTAACTTTCTAAGCAGTTCAGAGAACCGGTTGTTGGAAGAAATCTCCTTTTGTTTTTTTCCACCTTACAGGACTAATCCTGTAAGGAAGGCAGGAAGGAAAAATTCTGGTGTTGTTTCTAGCCTAATCTTGATTGCCCTGCTTACAGAAACTGCCTCTCGGTTAACCCTTATTACATTGTAACAACTAAGGCAAAGTGCCCTGATTGACATTGAGTTGGCCACGCCCACCCAGTCACATGACCACTGAGTTTTTCAAATTATTTGAATCCACCACTGGTGTAGATGATATAACTGCAGACATGTTAAAATATAGATGTGGTTAAAATTCAGAATGGCTAGGTAGCTTTGGTAAACGGTACTATGGTAACCCATATTGTACAAACTCTGTCTGTATCAATTGATCAATCAATAATTATACAGTGTATATGTATGCACCAGAGGTGGGTTCCTACCGGTTCGCACCAGTTTGGTAGAACCAGTTTGTCAAATCTACCGAACCGATTAGAAGAGGTTCCACCAGTGGACCTGGAAAGCAGGCCATACCTACAGAAGAGATTCCAAAACTTTTTGAAACCCATCACTGGTATGCAGGCAAGGTTTGGTTTAGGTTTACTGGTTTTGTATGCCGCCCACTCCCGAAGGACTCCGGGCGGCTCACAATAAACAGGGGAGGGAATAAATAAGACAATGCAAACAATTTTAAAATCCACAACAGTCACAATTAAGACGGGGCTGGGTGCTTTAACAGCCCCCAGCCTGCCGGAACAGCCAGGATTGAGTAGCTTTATGGAAGGCCGGGAGGGTAGTAAGGGTCTGGATCTCCACGGGGGGCTCGTTCCAGAGGGCCAGAGCAGCAACAGAGAAGGCTCTCCCCCGGGGGGGGGGGTCGCCAGCTGGCATTGGCCGGCAGACGGAACCCAGAGAAGGCCAAGTCTGTGCAATTGAACTGGTATTTGGGAGGTAAAACAAACACAGATACCAGCACATAAAACTGCTCAATATCTCTTACTCTTAATTTTGATAGAAATTAAGAATCCTAGCAGTGCCTTATTCCACCTATAGGTCTTTCTGTGATAATTTTTATATTGAATTTTTCAGTTCTTTTATTTAAAATGTTGACCATTCTTAGGGTCATAGAATTTATTGTTGAAAAATGGAGTATTATTATATACTCCGATTAAGTGTGGCGGAGAATTATTGTCCTGATGAATTAACTTACACAGTGTGACTTTAGTTAAAGTATAAGAAATAGCAGACCACTCACAACCTGTTGGATCATATTTTCAGAGACATTTCCTTATCAGATTCCTCAGTAACGTCAACAATGAGAACTTTGAAAAACTTCTACTTCTGGCTCCAGAATTAACATATTCTGTAGATTAGCCTTTTTGAGGTATTGTGGTTTAAAAATTGTTGCCCTATGACCGGGATGGCAAATCTATGGCACACGTGCCACAGGTGGCACGCGGAGCCATTTATCAGAGCACGCAAGGCGTTGACCTGTCAGCTGACTTGAGCCTTTTTTTTTTAGGCCCTTTTTCACCCTTCACAGGCTCCAGAGGCTTTATAGGAGCCTGGGGAGGGCAAAAACAGCCTCCCCCCCAGAGGCTCTCCGGAGGCTTCAGAGCTTTCCTGAAGCCTCCGGAGCACAAAAAAACGGCCCTATTGGCAAACCGAAAGTTTGGGAATGGATTACTGGTTTGTTCGTAGGGTCATTTTTCATCCTCTGGAACCTTCAGGGAAGCCTCCAGAAGACCCTGAATGCTACGGAGGGCTTAAACTGGCCCTATGAGCAAATCGGAAGTCCGTTCCCGAACTTCCAGTTTGCCGGTAGGGCTGGTTTTTTGCTCTCCGGAGGCTTCAGGGAAGCTCCTGAAGCCTCCGAAGGGCCTCCGGGTGGGCGGGGGAGGTTGCTTTTGCCCTCCCCAGTCTCCTATGAAGCCTCTGGAGCCTGGGGAGGGTGAAAAAAACATGTAAAAAATGGGGAGATTTTCTGTCATGCGTGCATGCACACTGGGGGGGGGGGGTCACACATTGCATTATGGGTGTGGCACGCCCCCGCACTACCCCACTTCACTCCCCCCACTTATAGCACGCGAGCCAAAAAAGGTTGGCTGCCCTATGATGCACCATTTCACCCACTTAAAGGTCACAAACAAACCTTTAGAGAGTTTTACTAGTATAAACATTATGAATGATCTCCAGCTCAACTGATTTGCAATGAGATAGGACTTTAATGTACTCATTTTGTGGTCAGTGTGAGCGACCAAATATCGAAGCATTTCCCTGTGTATGAGCAATATTTATTGCTTTAAAAAATAGTGGAAAGCAGCATCGATTTATCTAATCCAACTTTATTACATTTTGAAATGTAAACAATATCTTAGTTGTTTCTCCTTCACATTTGCCTCAGTTAAATCTCTGAATGAATTAGTGCCCAGTGTTACTGTAATATTTCGTGAGTAATGTGTGCTGCACAAGCAAGCGGTTTTAAATATTAAACAAAAGGAAAGTTGCATTTTAGGTCGAAACTTTGAGTGGGAGGAACATAGGAGAGGACAAAGCTTATGAGCAATTTGCAGGCAGCTCTGCAATTGCCTAAACTACTTTATGATTATCTAGTGTGGTGAGTAATGTTTCCCCACCAATCTTTGCTGGATGTAGAATTGAGTATAACTTGGTTCGACTTCACTATGTCTGTAGTCTAAGCTTAAAAATGCAGTTGGGTAGTTTGTTCTCTGGCACATTCAAGCCATAATGATAATGGAGTTCGCATAAAACATTTAACTTCTTTACTGGATTATTTCATTTTCTGTATTTGCACAATATATTCAACCATAAACAAATGCATTCTTGCAGCTAAGGCTCGTGATATAGAGAGCAAGAAAGATAATCTTTTTTTTTCAAATAATCAATAATCTTTATTGGTTATACATTTTTTTAAAAATAAGACATACAAATACAACTTTAAACATACAACCCCCCCCCCCAGCTACTATTTCCCAAGAATAAACTCTCTCTAGATTGGTTGTTTTTCACAGTTAACAAGGAAAGGGGAATGAAACAGCTATGTTTGATGAGTCTAACAGTTCATCTTTGGGCCAATAGCATTTCTATTTTTGAGAATTTGGGTGAACTACTAACCTTTGGTCTAATATGTGCAGCAGTGGCTTTTGCTTCTGTCTTTAAAGAAAGGGGAAACTTAAAATTTGACCAACACTGGGGGAAAGATGCAATTCTGACAATATCAGATTGAGAACTTACAGTTGGAGAATAAGCAGCAATGGCAAAATTAACAGTATATATTCACAACAGAATAAAGAAAGGTAAACTTAAATTGTGCCCAACAATGTAAGAAAGATGCAATTCTGACAATATCCTATATGCAAAATTAAAATTGGAGAATAAGCAGCAACGGCAAAATTAACAATATATATTCACAACAGAGGTTTAATCAAGTTTAAATAAGAAAAATTCCAGTATACACAATACATCATGCAGCATGGCAAATATAATTAATTAAAGCATGGCATTTAAATATCTGCAAACACTGTAAATCAGCAGGTGTATAAAAATGGAGAAGTTGGAAACACACTCAGTGTTTTTCATTTTTCTTTTCTTTCTTTGGAGGGGAGGTATTTAATTTGCTTTGCTTTAGTTATCTACATTTCCCTTTTATTAACATGTAAACCTATGTACCATAGGTTCCAGCTAAGATAATGTTCCGTTTCTCCTTGTCCCTCAGCCAACCTGTCATTCTGTCCATTTCTGCACATTCATAAATCTTTTTAATTTTGGCATCTTCCGATGGTATGGTAGTAGATTTCCAAAATTGCGCATAGGTTATTCTTGCGGCCACAATTATATGTAGGCTCAAATGCCATATAGCAATAGCAGTAGACTTATATACCGCTTCATAGGGCTTTTAGCCCTCTCTAAGCGGTTTACAGAGAGTCAGCATATTGCCCCCAACAATCTAGGTCCTCATTTTACCCACCTCGGAAGGATGGAAGGCTGAGTCAACCCTGAGCCGGTGAGATTTGAACCACTGAACTGCTGATCTAGCAGTAGCCTGCAGTGCTGCATTTAACCACTGCGCCATATAGATTTACTCATGTTTTCTGGTTTTATGCTTAGTAAAAAAGTCTCGGGTTTCCATTCCATGCTTGCCCCGGTAACCTCTTTTAGCCAGTTTTGAATCATTCTCCAGTATTTCGTGGCCTCAGTACAGGACCACCAAATATGGTACAATGTGCCATCCTTTCTTCCACATTTCCAACACAGTGGAGATAACCCTGGAAACATTTTGGCTAACCTCATTGGGGGGAAGTGCCACCTATAAACCATCTTGTATATGTTTTCTTTAAACGCTGTAGATATTGTAAGTTTAATAGTCTTACTCCATAGATCCCACCATTTGCCCATTTCAATCTCATAGCCAAAATTTCCCTCCCATGCTATTAGAAGGCTTTTATCCATCTCTTCTTTAACATCTTGACAGGTCATAATCTTGACAGAGATATGCAGGAATTGTTAACCTAGGCAAAAGGAGATGAAGTCCTTAGCAGGAAGATTACATTCTAAAGTATCTCAGGCAGACATCTCTCTAATTCCCTGGAGTATAAGGAGGCTGTAGAACAGAGTCAGATTTGCAAGATTCTACTACTACAGCCAGTCTCAATAATAGTGGTTTCAGATTTCTTGTGATTTTCTGGTCTGATCTACCTAGTGAGGCTAACAATAATTCCTCCCAAATGCAGAAATTAATCAAAGTTGTCTGTTCCATTATTTGTGGGTTTAGAGATTCTGAAATGTCACTTTTGAGGGATGTTTCTGGGATGTCCTTCAAAGAGAAGCTGAAACTCTGGGATATCAAGAATGCTGTTTCTCCTAAAAAAGTATTTGACCATATCCTACACAAAATGTTGGGCTTTCCTTGTGCTTTGCTGTAGTCTAGTTACATCAGATCGCAAGCACAGATGGAACAATCTAGAAGCAATTTTCAAGAAAATCTTCCGCCTCCCAGGACTTGAGTACTTCATCGAAATTATTTGTTCTCTCTCCACTGGCCAGCTTCAAGTCATCCAAATGGTCCTTGTTGAAGTTTCCACAGGCGGCACACAGCTTCCCTCTGAGGCTCTCCTTGGCTGCCATTGTCACCATCCCATCAGGATGGAGATAAACTTGCACTTCAGAATCATGGTCAATAACAATTTTATCTTGAATTTTCCTCATGGACACAGGGCTGTTCTCATATGGCAGCTTTATATTCTGACCGTTTACCTGGAAAACATGATTGAGGTAGGAAAACAGTTAGCAACTTGAAAACATCCCCGCATCCATTTTTAAATGTTTGTTTTCTTCCTTTGAATCTACTCAAATAGTCCTCAGCTTAATTACAAAATCTTTTGCAAGAGATCAGATGTCTTGCAGACAACAGCTGATTAGAAAGAAAAGAAGATATTAGGTATCACCCCATTTTTTGCAAAAACATCTGCATACTTTTTTCATCAGGTGTCAACTCATTCGTTTATACCTGTTCCTGACTATTATAGTCTAGATTTGGAAGGCAAGCAATGGAAACTTGGTTAGTAATTGAAAGGGGTTTCCTTGAGTTGGAAAAACATGAAACTTTGATTTAGGGTTTTACTGATTAGATTGATTTATCGTTATAGAAATGGCTAGTTTCTAATATTATGGAAACATAAAAAGTTGAGGTTTAATGCCTTATTCTACTGCAATAGAGGGAGTCGGAAGTCAATATTTTTTTATCTCTCCCCTCCTCATTTTTCTTTCACTTTCTCCTCCCCACAGTCCTACTATTTGTTTTGTGTCTTTGTATTTTATTCTATAATAAAATGTTTCAACTGCCCCTTTACTGAAATATCAAAGAGCATTCCTGAACATGGCAGTAGCAACATTTTCTGTATAACAGAGGAGTGTCCATTAATTCAACCAGAATCTAGCTTGACTCAAAGGAGACTATCTTTTATTCAGTTACTACTACCAAATTTAAAAGGCAACATTATTGTTTAAATATGTAAAGCTGATTAAGGGTAGAGTATGAATTGTCCCATCTGCATTCTCCAGCCAGAATTTATGAAGGATTCTTCTAGGGGTAGGGTGGGGTGGAGATGGGGGGTAGGGGGTAGAGAGACTTTGAAGAATGTATGTTGAAGGCTACTAAGTCTTCCATAACTTCTTGATTTGCTCTTGATTTTCACTTACCCAAAACCTTTCTCGGTTTATTATCTGAATGAAGCCACCTCGAAAGTAAAAGAAGACAGATTTTCCAACCACCATCTCCTTCGTATATACTTTTCCAACGCTCACTAACAGCCTGAACCAGGAGGCAGAGTTCTGGTCACAAAGAGAAGCTATTTCGTAGACTCCACTGCAGGAATATCTCCCCGTGGCACCATCAAAAGAAGTGAACCGCGCTTGGGCAGTGAGTTGGCATTGAGTTTCCAGCGTCACGCAGCCACGCACGCCTTCCCGAAGGGCACAGGTCTCTCCAAGCTGGCAGCTGCTTTCGTTGCACTGGAGGTGGCCTGCTGACTGGCAGATGCATTTTTTTGTGCAGCCTTTCGAGTAAATGTGCTCGCCGATCTGTTGAGCAAAGTCCCAGAGTCAGTTACAATAAGGAAAGCATTCCCTCCCTCCCTCCGTTCTTCCAATTTTTGAGTTTTGCCCCATTTTATGACATTTTGTCACAGTTGTTAAGTGAATCACTGAAGTTGTTAAGTTAGTAATCCGGTTGTTAAGTGAATTTGGCTTGTCCATTGACTTGACTTGTCAAAAAGTTGCAAAAAGTGATTGTGTGACCTCAGGACACTGCAACCGTCATAAATATGAACCAGTTGCCAAACATCTGAGTCTTGATCACACAACCATGGGGATGATGCAAAGGTCATAACTTTGACAGATAGTCATAAAGTCACTTTTTTCAGTGTCGTTGTAACTTTGAATGGTCACTAAATGAACTGTTGTAAGTCTGTAGTCTGTCAGGAATCACTCCTAGTCTCCATCCCATGAGAAATAGCCCCTTTCTGCTCTCAGCCACATCAAGGGAGAGAGAAATTACCTTGAGGTAGGCTCCGCGATATGTGCAGCCACATTGCTTCATGGTTACACACTGAGATCCATCAAAGACATAGTCCTCATCACACTGACAGCCTTCAAAGCAGTTCTCTGAACACTGACTTGGACTAGACAAGGCGGCACAGGTGGAATCACAAGTTCTGGTACATGGCTCATAGTGGCTGTGGGCCGGACAGGTGAGAGCTGTGGAAAGCAGAAGAAGCAAATAGATTAAAATGGCTAGGGAATTCCCGGAAGTGAAGTCCACATCTCCTAAAATTGCCCAAATGAGAAATACTGCACTAAGAAAGTGCTAAGGACTAACAATCACATCTTCCAGGGGAGAAGAGTACAATCTAGAGAGGCATCTTGTCTCCCTGGAGCCTAAGAACCTAACCAAAACAATTAGGCCCACAAATTATTCCTCTTCCATCCTCCTTCACTTTGGCACGAATGACATAACAAAGAACCTGAGTAAAATATTGAGAGATTATAAGCAAGTAAGCAATAAAGTTAAGGATTCTTGGAACAAGTACCCATGTTTTTTCAAAAATAAGACCCAGTCTTAATTTCTTTTGGGCTCCAAAATAAGAACCAAGGCAGGTCTGGGGCTGATGATTAGTATCCAGCCCCACTCTAAGCAGTATGCATGATGTGTAATTTTAAAAAATGTATTTTTATTTTTATATATGTCCCTTTGTCTTGTCTGTAAGCCGCCCAAAGTCCCTAGGGAGTGGGCAGCATACAAATGTCAATAAACCTAAACCTGAATCTAAAATAGGTCTTATTTTGGGGGAATGACTTGAAGAGTACATGCGAGGCCCATGTTTTTTCAAAAATAAGACCCACTCTTAATATCTTTTGGGCTTCAAAATAAGAACTAGGTCTCACTTTGAGGGAAATTACTTCTTTCTTTGTCCATGTACTTGAAGAGGACATGGGAGGCCCACTTCTTCTGCTTCATTGTGGCAGGGCAGGAGGTCTTGCGGCCAGGACACCACAAACAACCAGATGGAATGGGCAGCTGGGCAGTTGTGCAGATGCTTAAGAAGGCCTTGTTTTGGGGATAGGGCTTATATTGTGCACAGTAGCAAAAACCATGGTAGGGCTTATTTTTGGGATAGGTGTTATTTTTGGGGAAACACAGTAATTGCCTAAACAACTCTGGAATCTCTTTGAATCAGGATGCATCCATGGTTGGTTAAGCACTAGAGGATGTTAGGATTTAAATGGTTGGGAACTGGATAGACTCAGCCATGAATAAGAATAGTAAGGCAAGGCACAGGAAGATAGACGAAGACATTTGAGGCAGAGAGTTGGCTATTTATGGAAAGTAACTTCCTACAAACTTACGGCAGAAGGAAGAGCTTCTCCAGGCTCTAATGTTGGCACCAGATGCCTGGCAAGCAGCTACATAGGCTTGAAGACTTCGACAAAGGGACTCTTGAGCCTCATTGGTTGTGCAGGCCTCATTCAAACAGTGCTCAAAATATTC
The DNA here is from genome assembly GCF_051295495.1 of Thamnophis sirtalis. Taxonomy (NCBI): domain Eukaryota; kingdom Metazoa; phylum Chordata; class Lepidosauria; order Squamata; family Natricidae; genus Thamnophis; species Thamnophis sirtalis. The sequence continues at coordinate 10,748,710 of NW_028261393.1, read as the reverse complement.
TGCAGGGTCCACCAGTGAATGGCAGCCTATGAATGGACCTGTCTTGGAGGGGATCATTCCACAGAAATTCTCGGCTTCATATTTTGTTTTCTGGGCTTTGTTGCAGACGGGACATCTGTCCCCACAGCCATCAGAACAAATTACACCATTCACTGGGACCTTCCAAGAAGCCACAAATTCTTCCACATTTTCAGTGAGTTTTCCATTAGGTAGCATGAAGTCATCCTTTGGATCCCCATTGAAGTTGCCAGCTAGGCCACACATATGACCCATGTAAGTACTGGGCACAGAAACCTGAATATATGAAGAAGTATCATATAGGACTGTGAGGCCAAAGGTTGTAGAGATAATGATGTTGTTCCCTTCTTGGGTGATCCAGAATTTCCCATCAGCTGCATTCATTGGCAGGGTATACAACTGTCCATCCACCTGTACCAACAAAGAATGAAATTGAGGATATTTCTGGTTTTACATGCATAGAATTTAATGCTCATTTCACATTGCTTTTGCATTAGGAAAATCATCAGAAATACAAAGCATGCATTACCTCCCAAATCTCCCTCCCCCCTTTTTTTGAAATCCTGAGTCTTCTGAGATTAAGAAGCAACGTCACTGCTGAATGTAAAACTGAGTTTTTCTGCTTGATTGTGCTGCATTAAACCCCTAATAAATTTAATGCACCTGTTTTATTAAAAGAAAAAGACAGAGATTTCTGTTTCCAGTCATTTGGGAGCCATCCCTGCAATATTTCCATGTTCTCTGCAGTTATACAAAGACCAAATAAAATGTCTGTGTGGGGGTGTAGCCCCTATTCTCCAAACAGTTTGCTGGCTCTAGGATTCAAAGCCTTTTCCCCAAATATGATAATAAAAACCCATAAAATAAACTTCCTAGTGATAAGCTCTTTCACCTACCGTGGCCTGCCACTTTAGTCCCCTCTGAAGGGTGATTGTGGAACCATGAATGAAGACCTTCAGATTCCGGATTAGAATTAAAGGACCATCACCAAGCTTCTCATTCTCTACCCACACAGTGAAGTTCTGGAGCTGAGGATTGTGCTGGCAGACTTGAGCTAAGGTGTAAGTACAGGAGCCGTAGAGTTCAAAATGCCTTCCATCAAAGGAAATGAAATGAGGTTCCCCTAATACAATGGCCTTTCCATAGCCTATGGGGTGGCAGCCTTGAACGCCTTTTACAATCTTGCAAACCTCATATTCTCCACAAGAGAACTTTTGACATTCTATGGTTGCGTTATCCTTGCAGATGCACTTTTTCTCACAGGAAGTGGTGGGATAAAACTCTTCTCCCAGTTTGTAGTATCGGCCTTGGTCAAAACAGCCACAGTTTGCATTTGAAACACACTGATCCCCACTGCGGATATATCCAGAGTCACAAAAACATCCTTCCAGGCATGGAACATCACACTTCTGCGGTGAGATGAGGCTCTTGCATGTGGCTGGACAACCACTGCCACAGAGCTCATAGTGGGTGTTAGGTGGGCAAGACATACCTGAAGAACAGAATAAAGAGAATATTTCTTATCAAATTATCACAAAGAAGAGGGGTTAACCTGTTTTCCAAAGCACTAGAAGGCAAGATAGCAAACAATTAATTGAAACTATTCAAGGAGAGAATCAATGTAGAACTAAGGAGAAATTTTCTAACAGTGAGAACAATTAATCAGTGGAACGGCCTGCCTTCAGAAGTTGTAGATGCTCCATCACTGGAGGTTTTTAAGAAGAGACTAGACAGCCACTTGTCTAGAATATTATAGGGTGTTGTGTTTGTGCAAAGGGTTGGACTAGAAGAATCCAATGTCCCTCCCAACACTCTTATTCTTCATCCTTGCATTCTCAAATGTGGTTAAACTACACATCCATTGGTGATGCTGGCTTGAAATTCCAGCTTTTACAACACTGAGGCAGTGTGACCTCTTCCTATGAAATATTTTATTCAGAAAATGTGCACGCTAGGAAAAGTCAGCCAAAAGGGAGTACCTATGGAGAGGATTATGCAGGAAAATGTCTGTGAATATTAAAGCAAACGTATTCCTCGGAATGAATTCATTGAAAGGGTAGAGTCAAAGGGAAAGAGAAACTTTTATTGGACAAGACAAGGTATTTTATGTTGATAGAGTGGTTCTGATACTAGCCATTTAATACTTCTGTATAAGGGTTGAATCTAAATTAAACTTGTTCCACCTATGTCCCATTAATTTGCTATAGGAAATCAATATTTATTACAACCACAGTAACTATAGTTGCATCCATCTTAAAAAAAAATCCTTAAGGCATTGAACTGAAACAATATATCAATGAACAATGGGTCAGAGTTCAAAATATATTATAGAATTATTATTACAATAATTACAGAAAAAAATGGGGTGGGAGGATTAATATTGGGTTTAAACTCTGTTAAATATAAATGTTTTCTGTTCTGTAAAATTGCATACAGGTTGCATTGTTAATTCACAACCACTCTGATGCTTAATATATTTGGGGGAAGGATTGCTCTTATTTTAATATTTCTTTCCTATTTCTAATTCAGGCTGGTGATTTCAGTTTATCACAGATCGTAGATCCGCAGATCATTGGAACATTACCTTGCTGAACTTGCCACTATTTCAGACGTGTTGTGCTTCAAACACATCTGGGGGGCACCAAGTTGAGAAAGGCTACTGTGATATAAATGGGGCTCTTCATCAAATGACTCTCCCATTTCTATTACTGGATTTAGGCTCTCTTTCATCTCTTATGCCAGCTATTTTGTTTCCCCGAAAATAAGACATCCCCGAAAATATTGTAAAACAGCAGCAGTCATGAGGTGACCATACTCACTGCCTCCTGCACCTCAAAAATAATAAGACCTCCCCAAAAATAAGGCCAAGTGCTTATTTCGGGGGGGGGGTTTCAAAAGAAAACAAGACCCTGTCTTATTTTGGAGAAAACACGGTAAACTTTGAATGCAGGAGGGAAGACTTACTGCAGAAGGATGGTGATCTCCACTCCTCAACTTGGATGCCTTGAGCTTGACATGCTGTCACATAGGAGCTGATGGCAATACAGAGGGCCTCATGGTGACCTTGATATGTGCAGGTATCATAGACACAATCATCAAGATAAGACTGAGGATCAATGGCATCATGGCATTGCCTGAAAGGCCCACTCTTTCTTGTAAGAATCCCACAGTAGGATGGGCCTTGGTAGGTTTGTTTATCAGCGTCACTGCACACTGGGCAATTTTTGGTGCATCCAGAAGAGCAGCCAGGAATATCTTCCACCTTCCAGCTGTTTGCAAATTGAATTTCATCCTCTGCTTGGGTTCCATCTTTCATGAGAAAGTCATCATTTTGATCTTCATTGGCATTACCACATAGGCCACAGAGTGCATTGGCGTAAGAGTCGGGAACGATGACCCTGGCATAGCTGTACCAGTCAAAGCTGACACGCAGATCAAAGTCTGTCTTGATGAAGCCGTGAACTCCACTCTGGTAGATGCTCAGTTTATTTTCATAGGAGAAGGGCAGTTCCACAAAGATGCCATTGACCTGAATTAAAATATAGAAAAAAAAATAGTCAAGCCACTAATAATTATTTCAAATTAAAGAGTAGATTTGGTCTTATTAGATTTCAGACTCATCATCTCCCCTATTCCACTCCATGGGCTGTTTGACAAATAAGCAAAGTAAGAATTCTATCACTATTTAATAACAATAAATTTAGACATAGGAAAAAAACAAATGGAAAAGATGTAATTTAAATTTGGCCCTAGAAGATGAAACAATATAACAAATAAAATAAGTTGTAAAAATTATATGCAATTTTGCCTTTCTCATGAAAATTCTTGTGTGAGACTAATAAGTCTTGAAAAGGATTTCGTGGGATTCCACCTTGCAGAAGATTATTTTGCTATTTCAACATTTATATTGGGGCATTAAATTAAGCATGATAACATTTTGGCCTGTGCAAGTCCCATATATTTGACCCCTTAAATCTGCAACTATAATCCCATCCTGGTTTGAATCATAGCTAAACCTCCATACAACAACTAAGAAACATTGAGAACTTAACACCTATGAAGCTCTTATGCCTGAGAACCTGAAACTTGCAATGACTCTTTTTTTGTTTATTAATAGGACATTTGAACACCCCCTTGGATTAGTTTACATACCTGGATCTTTTCGGGAAACTCTTGGCTCATACTGATGGTAAAGTTGTAGATTTCCAGGGTCACCACTTTGGTGTAGGACACTGCCTTGTTGCCTCGGTGGTTATTCTCCACGGTGACCAAAAATGGGGTCAGAGAAGGATCCTGGGAGCAGAGCCCAGCCATTTGGTAAATGCAGGTTCCCATGAAATCGTATTTCTTCCCATCAAAGGTTGTATAGTGAGGGTCTCCGGTTCCTATGCAGGTCTTGTAACTGACAGCATGGCATCCCCGGACACCATTGACCACGCTGCATTTTCTCTTGCCCTTGCAAGAAGACTTTTGGCATATAGCCTTGCCTAATTTGGCATCACACTTGCAATGACTCTGGCAGTCTTCATCTCCCCAGAACTCTTCCCCTGCCTTATAGGTCACGCCTTGGTAAATGCAATTGCAGGTGTCTACCGGAATGCACTTCTCACCGCTGCGGACAAAGCCTTCGTCACACTGGCAGATTTGCGCACAGGTGTTGTTACAGGTGCTGGGAGCAGAACGGTCAGAGCAGGTGGCTGGACAGGCATTTCCACAGGTTTCATAGTGGCTGTTCTCAGGGCAGGATATTGGGACTACACCCTGTGTGTCTAATGCAAAAGAAGAAAAAGATTCACATTGGTTCTGGATAATCAAAGGAGTAGCAGGCTTTCCTTGTGGGATTTTGAAAGAGAAGGCAAAAGAAAGTCCTTTTAAAGCTTTGGGAAGAGAGGAAAGCATCTTTATGCAGGAAACTCTGCATTGTGGGAGGAGAGTTGTGTTAGTTTATGAGAGGGAAAAAAATCAGACGGAACCTATTTTATTAAAAGGCAGAAGCCTTTGTGAGCTGCACACCCTTCATCAGATGCAAAGAGCCACAAAAGCCAACACCTTGTAATAAAATTGGTTGGTTGGATAAGATGCTACTGGACTGCACTTGTTCGGCTTAATTACTGAAAAATGATGAATAAGCAGTGGAAAAGTAATACAGGAATGGGTGGAAGGAAGAAAAATACTTTTACACTTAGTGTTTCTTAACCTTGGCAGTTTGAAGATGTGTGGACTTCAACTCCCAGAATCCACCAGCAAGCCAAGTCCACACATCTTCAAACCGCCAAAGTTGAGAAACATTGTCTTACCCACATAGCAAGAGGAGAAAAAGTTAGTACTTTCCATTTACTCCCCCATCTCTTATTTGCCAGTTAACAAAACATTATTTACAGAGTACAGGGAACCATGGAAGAAAAAAACAAGCCTATCCTGTAATATTTCTTTTTTCTATTCCTAAAGTTTTAGACGTATTACTTCACACTTTAAGGTTGGGTGGGTTGGTAGGGAAATAATGAAACCATGGATCATTTGGACTTTGGCTTACGACTTTGTTTCTACCATTAGATTCTGTTATATTCAAGAATTTAGTTTTTTATTTTATTTCTGTTTTGGAAGCAACTCAGTGATTAGAGCAGCATTTAAGTCAAAATAAACAAATATTCAAATACAAGAGAAATGCAAATCAATTTCACATTTAATCTTGCTTATAAACATTTGATTTATTGTCAGTTTATTTTTCAGTGAAATATCCGGACTTGCAGTCCAAGCAAGTCAAAATCTACTCCCATGGACATTTCATGAGATTTAATCATGGAAAGAGGATCCATACCACACAGGCCAAAGAAATCTTGCCCACAATGAATGCATTTGTAAGCAAAATGGGATGACCATATTATCTGCAATCTGCATCGATGTTGATGCTGTTTGGTTTTGGGCTCTGCTGTTTTACAAGGATCTCGCTTGCTTTATATTTCGTGCTGCATCATCTCCCCTTCTGGATCTCAGATTTGCATCACTCTTTCCTCTCCCCCCTCTGAGCTTCACTTACTTGCATCTCAGTGCTTTTGCTCAGACGAAATTTCCACTGGCTCCCTTAGCCAAGGTTACCCACACCAAAACATGCCCTGGATGACAAAGAATGCAATCCTGCTATTTTCAAAGTACACACTGCATGTTATATTTAATGGATACACTTTACATCTTGTAATCTGTCATGCCAAGTTTCTCAGCAAATGGCAATACAAAGATGAACGGATAAAGGAGATGGAGGGAGGGGGAGAAAGTGAAAGAGAGAGAGTGAGAGAGAGTGTTTACTGCTGTGGGTAATTCTTTTGTTCCTTTTTTCCATAGAGTGAAAATTAAGGAGATTTTAATATGTAAGGATGTGAAGTGATTGTAGTCACCATGCTTATTGTCTTTGCATTCTCCTCCTGGTTAGCTGCAAATAGAATCTAGATCAACTCGGCTTGATTTCCGAATAGAGAAGTCAGTGGAAAATATAATGGATTGAAAGTGGCCCCAGTTCCATATGAGCAATCTGAGTATCCAATAAAGCTTTAAACATTTAAACGTATATTCTAATAAGAACCAGCTTTAAAAGACAGAAATCATCATCATCATCACCACTACCATCACTGTCAATTTATGAGGATACTTACCTGAAGAACAAAGAGCAGCAGTGCCGTAGCCATCAGATTTTCCACCTCCAAAGACAAAAAGTCCAAATGGAGTGTTCTCGTGTTCCACTGACAGGGCACGATCTGTTATCTCCATGTCTTCTTCAGCCCATGAATATTTTGTTTCTGGGATCTGTGTCCACTGGATCGTCCTGCCTTCCATTGTGATCCTACCCGATTCTGAGGATTTGGCTATAATCATGGCATGATTTGTGAAGTTCTTCATTCCATAAATGCGGTATGATTTGCAATAGCATGTTATGGCAGGGATGTTCATGAGGAAAGGGTCATAGGAATCATCTCCTCTTTTAGCACCAGTAAAAAAAAACAAGACTTGGATTCTAGCATCAGCAGAGATAAAAAGTGGTTGAGAGGCCGGGATCTCAATTTGAACGACTTCTCCAGCCACCAGAGGAAGAGATTCTTTCCTGGAGCTGGATTGATATTTGAGTAAAGTGTTCTCTGCAGAAAAAATATACGCAATATCAAATTTTGTCTGGAAAGAAAGAGGAGGGACGATGAAGGTGGTTCCCCAGCTCTGAACTGGCAGGAGCTGCTCAACAACATGATCACAGGTTGTGAACTTGGAAACACAGGTATGTCCACTCAAGACAGCCACAGGTTTAGTCGATTCAATCCTGGTGCCTGATAAATCTTCTGTGCTTTGCAGCTGAATTGCTTCAAAGGCCTTGAGGTCAGTCATCAAGATGGACCCAGGACCATAAACCTTGCTTTTGTATCTCACAGTGCCTTTCAGGTGGATGGTCACTTTTGTGAGAACCTCATGGGCTATGATAGCAAATTCCTTTGTGCCACTTCCTGTGGGGGTGACCACATAATATAAATGTCCCAGCTGGTGGATGGGATAGGTGATTGTTCCCTCACTTGAAAAAGGCAAGTAATTGTAGGAGATGACAGAAATGTCTTGGTCAGCTTCGATCAGCACCGCCTTATTAAATTTGTCACTTCCCACCATTGTTAAGGACTGTGGTAATTGAATGGAAATGACTTCTCCTTCATTGATGGTTTTGTGCAGTATTGTATTGCTTGTTGACACTGTAATATTTGTCACAAAATTATATCCAGAGATGTAAAGCTCAAGCTTTTGAGTAGCTTGTCCAGGATTGTAATTTTGCATGAAGGCAGTAACAAAATGCTTCCCCCGGGAACTTAAATGACAAGTTTCTGAAACAAAGAAGGACTCTTAGGAGAGGATAGATCTCATTATACATTAAATTAGGATACTTCCCCATCTTTATTCTTGTTTATGGTTGTCAAAAAGTCAAGAATGACAGCAGGTACATAAGAGCCATTGGCAACTTCAGATATCTAACTCAGGTAACAATTTTACCCTTTTATCACACCATCACCCGCTTCTCCCCCTTCTATATATATAGATCAATCACATCTACTATAGTGACAGTGCAATACCTCCCTCTATGCCCATGTGACCTTCAGACAGGACAAAATGTCACACTATGGCCCATGAGCATCTTTTACTGATTGGTATCATTGGTTTAAGACAATATGCACATTTCACCTTTTCCCCTTTGTTTGGATTGTCTTCCCTGTGGATAAATATCCCGAGAATCGTATTTTGAGATAACTCTGAACCATTAAGAACCCATTTCAGCCACCGTTCTAAAACAGCTGACTGAGGAACTCTGGGAGTTGAAGTCCACACTGTCTTGGGCTATAGTTCTCAAGCTACAATTATCTTTTGCCAAGGATACTTAGCCAGTGAACATAAAGGAATGAATATTTACCCTTAACACAGGTCAGGACTTCTTCTTGAAGGCGGCAGGTTTCATCAGCAGCACAAGAATGAGCCTCACATAGGAGCCCTTTACCGGGGACACAAGTACATTTTTCCTGGCAGGTATTCAGCAGAACTGTCTCATGGGGCTGGTAGGAAGAAACAGAGATTTTCAGAATTACAATATAGACATATATTGACTTTGGGATGTAAATTTTATTTAATTATATTATTTATTTGAATTTATGGAATGCCATGGTGGCCTAGAGGTGGAGTTCTTGCCTCACAGTCAGGAGGCTCTGAGTTCAATTCTAGGTAGCAGAAGATATTCCTCTCTTATTTTCGTATTATTATTTTCTTTGAGTTCATTTATGACCTTAGATTCTAAAAAGGTGACCTCTTTGCAAAGATCCGCAATAGAATGTTAGTCAGATTTTCATATTTCCCAATAGATTCATTTAGACATTGTCAATTTAGAAGGAATATCCATGGAAATAATCACCAGTGGTATAGCAAGAAAAAGAATGCTTTAGATACTTATTCAGTGTTTGATGGAAAAATTTGTGGTTTTAAGTCAGCCTGTACAATTTAAAACCTCAACTGTGTAACATAATACTGAAAGGAAGTTCACCAGTAAGATTTTTTTAAATAATGATCATGAAAAATCATATGTTTCCATATACATGCACATATATCTCTGGTACTGGATGAAGGTAGCCTGCATGTAGTCCTCGACTTAAAACTATTTGCTTAGTGATTATTCAAATATACCATAGCATTAGAAAAAAGGGACTCCTGAACTGTTTTCAAACTTATGACTGTTGCAGCATATTCATAATTGCGGCATCCCCATGGTCACATTATCAAAATTTGTGCCCTTAGCAACTGGTATAAAAGAAGCATTCTCCCTTGATTATCATTTGTAACCTTCCCAGCTGGAAGCTGACAAGCAAAGTCAATGGGGGAAGCCAGATTTTCCTAGTGATGCCATGCTTCACTTATCCAATGTGGCCAAAGAGGTTGCAAAATAGGCACAAGTCCCCTAACAACTGTCATCACTGAGCAGCAGAAATTGTGTTTGTAAGGTGAAGACTATCTATATATTTGCTAACCTCATAGTCGTGTCCATCTTGGGAACAGCCACAGGTTTCCACAGAAACACAGGAAAGGCCATCAAAGAAGAAGCCGGCATCGCACTGGCATCCTTTTGCACAGGTGTCCGGGCATGGATCAGGGTTATTGATCTTGGCACAACTAGTGGGGCACAGGTTGGCACAGACCCGATAGTGGCTATTGACTGGGCAGCTTGGAACTACATTGGAAAAAATAAATATTGATACGGTTCATATTAGTTGACATTTCTTGGGTGTTACTCAAGGCAGAGGAAAATGGAATGAAGTGGACGTAGCTACCCATTGAATGTACTGCTCAGATGCTCCATAGGATTCCCTTTAAGGATCTGAGACACATTTTATATTTTTATTACGAAGGGTTTTTTTACACTGAGATTTCAATATCAGTTTTCAATGTCAGCAGACATGAGCTTTGTCCCGGCTTAGGAGCAGCTCTGGACCTATGAGCTGAGCTGGCTTTGAAAGCTGAGTTGATTTATGGTTGGAAACACCCTCACACTTTCCAATCAGTCATTCCAGTTCTCAGCAAGAAACCCCACATAGTGTAATGTACTTCATATGAATGGCAAGAGGAGAGTCTTTAGTGATTTATCTCATGCACTTTTTTAGTAGACTGAAAGTTAAAGAATTTTCCATTACTTCAGGATCTGGGGGGAATGGGATCAGAGTATTCATGTGAAGCAATGGTCCCTGCATTCTCACAATAGCCAGAGGGAATGGGTGGAATGGGTGAGAGGGATCTTTGAGAAGAAAAACTTGCAGGCGGAATTATAGACCCCAAAGTGATCCCTGAGAAAGATGAACCACCTGTGTTTCTATTCAAATCTAATAACAACGTAAACAGCTTCATCAATTTATGAGGATACTTACCTGAAGAACAAAGAGCAGCAGTACCGTAGCCATCAGATTTACGAACTCCAAAGACGAAAAGTCCAAATGGAGAGTTCTCGTGTTCCACTGACAGGGCACGATCTGTTATCTCCACATCTTCTTCAGCCCATGAATATTTGGTACCTGGGATCTGTGTCCAACTTACCGTCCTGCCTTCCATTGTGATCCTACCAGATTCTGAGGATTTGGCTATAATCATGGCATAATGTGTGAAGTTTTTCATTCCATAAATGCGGTATGAATTGCAATAGCATGTTATGGCAGGGATGTTCATGAAGAAAGGGTCATAGGAATCGTCTCCTCTTTTAGCACCAGTGAAAAAAAACAAGACTTGGATTCTAGCATCAGCAGAGATAAAAAGTGGTTGAGAGGCCGGGATTTCAAGTTGAACCACTTCTCCAGCCACCAGAGTACGAGATTCCTTCTTGGAGCTTGATTGATATTTGAGTAAAGTGTTCTCTGCAGAAACAATATACGCAATATCATATTGTGTCTGGAAAGGAGCAGGAGGGACAATGAAGGTGGTTCCCCAGCTCTGAACTGGCAGGAGCTGCTCAACAACATGATCACAGGCTGTGAACTTGGAAACACACTTATGTCCACTCAAGACAGCCACAGGTTTGGTCGATTCAATCCTGGTGCCTGATAAATCTTCTGTGCTTTGCAGCTGAATTGCTTCAAAGGCCTTGAGGTCAGTCATCAAGATGGACCCAGGACCATAAACCTTACTTTTGTATGTCACAGTGCCTTTCAGGTGGATGGTCACTTTTGTGAGAACCTCATGGGTTATGATAGCAAATTCTTTTATGCCATTTCCTGTGGGGGTGACCACATAATATAACTGTCCCAGCTGGTGGATGGGATAGGTGATTGTTCCCTCACTTGTAAAAGGCAAGTAATTGTAGGAGATGACAGAAATGTCTTGGTCAGCTTCGATCAGCACCGTCTTATTAAATTTGTCACTTCCCACCATTGCTAAGGACTGTGGTAATTGAATGGAAATGACTTCTCCTTCATTGATGGTTTTGTGTAGTATTGTATTGCTTGTTGACACTGTAATATTTGTCACAAAATTATATCCAGAGATGTACAGCTCAAGCTTTTGAGTAGCTTGTCCAGGATTGTAATTTTGCATGAAGGCGGTAACAAAACTCTTCCCCCGGGAACTTAAATGACAAGTTCCTGAAAAAGAAAAAAAGAAGGTCTTGTAGGAGTGGATAGATCTACTTTTGTATTAAATTAGGATACTTTCCTCTTTGGATTTGGCTCTGTTAAACTTACCATTTCTATGTGCCCACCTCAGATGACCGACTGATCCTAACAACTTGAGGATGATAGATAAAGACTGATCATAAAGATTCGGCTTAAGTAAAGTTTAATCATAATTACCACATGAGCATAGCCTATTTTGGGAAACTGGTATAATAAAAACGGTTTGCTTTTGTAGAAACAATTTATCAAGTCTTCCTCCCATCCACTTCTCTAAAGCATCCTGGTGGTTCTTTAAAGGAGCAAGTATTATTTAAAAAAAATACATTTTTGGTCTGAATGGACTGCATAGTTGGACAGCAGTTTTTCTGAGTTCTCACAAGGAAGAAGTAAACTTCAGATCCCTCTTCACAATGCTGTGCTTTCTAAATGGATCAACAAATTTAAACCTGGATTATTATTATTTTTAAATGAAATTCTGGATAGAAAATGAAGGCCACTCGATATAAAATTTGTAATCCATTTTGTGTGTGTGCGTGTGTGTGTGTGTGTGTATGTATGTATGTATGTATGTATGTATGTATGTATGCATGCATGCATGCATGCATGGGATGCAGTGGTTGTGGCTAATACGCTGAGCTTGTCAATCAGAACGGTTGACAGTTTGGCAGTTTGAATCTCTAGTGCCGCATAACAGAGTGAGCTCCCATTACTTGTCCCAGCTTCTGCAACCTAGCAGTTCGAAAGCACATAAAAATGGAACAACTGGCCGCTGTGATACAATTGTACAATAATAATAATAATAATAATAATAATAATAATAATAATAATAATAATAATAATAATAATGTGAATGGTGACACCAAAAGTGAAAAACCAGAAAAACAGGCCACAGTTGAATTCTGGAAAGAATTGTGGGAAAATGCAAAGGACTACAACAAGGAAGCAAAGTGGATACATGACTTTGAGAAAAGCATTGGCAACAAACAAATGCAAGTATTAGAAATAACAACTGAGATGGTCAAAAATCGAGTTAAAAAGGTAAAGAATTGGACATCACCTGGAAAGGACCAATTACATGGTTTCTGGCTCAAATATCTGACCAGTTTACATGCAATATTGGCCAGGCAACTGAATGAAATTTTACAAAAGGGCCAAATTGATGAATGGTTGACAACTGGAAAAACATACTTGATTCAGAAAGATCCAACTAAAGGAACAACACCTGAAAACTATAGACCAATAACATGCTTGCCAACAACCTTCAAATTACTCACAGGCATTATTGCAGATAACATGATGGATTATTTGGAAACAAACAACATCTTGCCAGTAGAGCAAAAAGGCAACAAAAGAAGGAGCAGGGGCACAAAAGATCAGCTTCTAATTGATAAAATGATATTAGAAAATTGTAAGAACAGAAAAACGAACTTGAATATGGTCAGGATTGATTACAAAAAGGCATTTGACTCACTGCCACATAGTTGGATCATAAAATGCTTAGAAACAACTGGCATTAGCAAAAATATTACATCCTTTACTGAAAAGGCAATGAAACAATGGAGAACTGAGTTGGCAGTAGGGAATGAGAGCTACGGAATGGTTAATATCAAGCGAGGAATTTTCCAGGGTGATTCACTTTCACCTCTTCTCTTCATCATCGCAATGATCCCACTATCAGTAATCTTAAAAAAAAATGAAATTAGGCTACCAAACAGCCAAAAAAGCTGAAAAAATTTCGCATTTACTATATATGGATGATTTGAAACTCTATGGAAAGTCAGAAATAGAAATCCAATCATTGACAAATACAGTCCGAGTATTCAGCACCGATATTTCAATGCAGTTTGGCATGGAAAAATGCGCCACTGTATCCATAAAAAGGGGCAAAATCACTGCATCTGAGGGAATTGAAATGCCCAATGGCCAACTAATTAAATGCAAAGAAAATGAAGCCTACAAATACTTAGGCATTCTGCAGTTGGATAACATCAAGCATGGAGAAGTAAAAACTATTGTCAGACGAGAGTACACCAACAGAGTTAGGAAAATTTTGAAATCTAAATTGAATGGTGGAAATACAATCAAGGCCATAAATACCTGGGCAATACCAGTTATAAGATACACAGCTGGCATAGTTAACTGGACACAAACTGATTTGGACCTTTTGGACCGAAAAACCAGGAAACTAATGACAATGCACTACAGTCTACATCCACGTGGTGATACTGATAGACTGTACCTGCCCCGAAAATCAGGTGGCAGAGGATTATTACAAGTGAAGCAAACAGTTGAAGAAGAAAAACATGCACTGGCTGATTATTTAAAAGAAAGTCAAGAACATCTATTAATCGAAGTAAAGAACAAAAATCTACTGAAGGCCCAACAGACAAAACAAGAATACAGAAAAGATGTGATAAAATCAAGAATGGAGAGTTGGCAGAACAAAGCACTGCATGGTCAATTTCTGGAAAAAATAAAAGATAAAGTGGACAGGAAACAAACTTGGTTATGGTTAAAAACAGGTACATTAAAGAAAGAAACAGAGTCACTAATCCTGGCTGCGCAAGAACAAGCTATCCGCACAAATGCCATTAAGGCCAAAATCGAAAAATCCTCTGGTGATGCCAAATGCAGACTTTGCAAAGAAGCTGACGAAACTGTTGATCACATACTCAGCTGCTGTAAAAAAATCGCGCAGACTGATTATAAATTGCGGCACAATTCAGTAGCACAAATGATCCATTGGAATTTGTGCAAAAATTATAATATTAAAACAGCAACAAACTGGTGGGAACATCAGCCTGAAAAAGTCACAGAAAATCAGATGGTCAAGATCTTGTGGGATTTCCGTATACAAACCGACAAAATACTGGCGCATAATACACCAGACATCACACTGGTTGAGAAAAATAAGGTCACAATCATAGACATCGCAATACCAGGTGATAGCAGGGTCGCCGAGAAGGAACATGAAAAAATCGCAAGATACCAGGACTTAAAAATCGAAATTCAACAACTATGGCACAAACCAGCAGTGGTAATTCCAGTGGTAATTGGCACACTGGGTGCTATTCCAAAAGCACTGGAATTACATTTAAAACAGTTAAAAATTGACAAAATCACCATCAGTCAAATGCAAAAAGCCGCACTGCTTGGATCTGCACGCATATTACGAAAATACGTTACGACGTCCTAGGCCCCTGGGTGGGGCCCGACTAGTAACCAATGCCAAATCCGGCGAAACAACTGGCCGCTGTGATACAATTGTACAATAATAATAATAATAATAATAATAATAATAATAATAATAATAATAATAATAATAATCCTAAATTATGAATTAAATGGTCTTCCTGTCTCGGTAGAGTAGTAGCAACTGTTCCTTCCTGAATTTCCCGTATGGGAGGGGCACGGAGGTTGGAGGTCGGCTCGTGTGGGAAAAAATGGTGGCTCCTCATTTTTCTTTGAAAAATATTTCCCTGGGACTATTTCACCATTTTAATTTGCTCAGTTCTTTGTATTAACATCTATATCATTCTGGATTGACTTGGAGTTCCTGCCTACTGGTAAGTGAGCTGGGTTTTTTTCTTTTATTTTTTAATGTATTTTAAAATAATGTAGGTTTTTAAAAATGTGCAGTTGCTGTTTTTTTATTCAAAACAATATGTGTAACACTATGATGTGCCATGGAAAAATCATTGAATTGATATTTACCAGGAAAGCAAATATGAAGCCTTCCTGTGGAGCAATTGTATACTTCTGGTTACCAGATGTTAGCAACAAACAACAAAGAGATGACTATCACCTAATTTTGCCAACATGATGAGATATCCTGGACTATTTGCCTAGTAGCTATTGGAGACAGAATGCAGGACTAAATTGAGGCTGTAGTAGCAAGAATGGTTTTTGTTCCCAAAGCAAGGTTAAAAAAAAACCCTGAAAGAACAAAAGGGTTTTATTAGGGTATTTTCCTGATCAAAACTATAATTGTTTCTGCACGACACCCTTAATCACAAATAGCCAACTACATTTCATTCTAAATAGTTTTATTTCCTTTATTGTATGTGGTTACTCAAGTCCAAAAACTGAGTTAATTGGATAAACTCAGCTCCACAATTTACTAAATATACAGTTACAGGAATTTCATGTATAGTATGCTGTCTCTTAGGGTTTATTGAACATAGGAGAATAATATGAGAGGGATTTGATGTAAAATAAGCTCTTTTAATGAATTCAAAATCAACGCAGCAGACAAGACATGGGAGTGAACATAATACACACTTTAACAATATTTTTTTTCTTTTAGCCATCAAATACTGCAGCAAGTGTGTCAGTAATAATAGCAAGACAGGCATAGGATTTTCCAGCCAGGTTAATTTTACTTTTTTATGGTTTTGATGTTGTATTTAATTTGACCTGTATTAGAAACTTATGAAGGCTGTGCAACATTTTGAGGTGGTATAGAGTATGTAAAGGCATGAATACAGTAGAACCTCTGGTCACAACAATAATTTGTTCCATAACTTTGGTCGCAAACTTATTTGGTCATGAATTAAACCTAATTTTGGAAATTTGGCGCTTACAAAAAAAATGGTGCAGAAGGGGAAATCAGCCGGGGGGCGGGGGGGAATGTGAATATTTTGGTCAGAAGCGTTCGTGACTAGAGGTTCTATTGTATAACATTTTTGTTGCCCTAAAAATGTTTTTCCTTAAAATTAGAAAGCATCTGCTTTAAAAAGTTGCAGATGGTGCTATATTTATCATTTCACATGATCCAAAGCATTTTTTTCTGATGCTTACTATATCCTTATTGTAATTATTATCATTAATTCTAATCTACTGATTATAGATAAGATCTTTTGGTCAACCTGCCAGAATTAGGTAATTAGATAATTCTGGTAGGTGTGTGTGAAGCAATATTTCAGGTTTAAAAAAATATTCCTAGGAGTTTTACAGTCTGAACATTATATGTGCTTGCCTGCTGGTAAGTGAGCTAGGTTTTTTTCTTTTATTTTTTTAATGTATTTTAAAATAATATTTTATTTATTGTGCATAGGATTTTTTTAAATAGTTTTATTCTGTGTGGATTCTTTTTTTAAATAGTCTTAGACTACTTAAAAAAAGATTCTGTCCAAAATACAAAATACCAGCTGCAGTTATTCACTTAAGAACTGTGGCAAGAAAGGTGGTATAGTGACTAAAGTTACAATGGCATTGAAAAAAGTGACTGATGACCATTTTTCACACTTAGCGACCATTTTCACACTTAGTGACCGTTGCAGCATCCTCATGGTCACGTGATCAAAATTTTGGCAACAGATTCGTATTTATGATGGTTTCAGTGTTCTGGTGTCATATAATCACCTTTTGACAAAGTCAAATGGGGAAACCAGATTCACTTATGTTACTAACTTATCAGCTGCAGTTATTCACTTAAGAACTGTGGCAAGAAAGGTGGTATAGTGACCAAAGTTACAATAGCATTGAAAAAAGTGACTGATGACCATTTTTCACACTTAGTGATCATTTTCACACTTAGCTACTGTTGCAGCATCCTCATGGTCACGTGATCAAAATTTTGATGTTTGGCAACAGTTACAATTTATATTTGTAAATTGTAGTTATGTTGAAATAAAAAAAATATTACAATACTATTTTTGCATTGTATGAAAATTTTTGTTGCTCTGTATAAAATTTTTAATCAAGCCCCCCCCCCCCCGGTCAAAGGTGTCCCTCTTTACCAATCTGAAAATCTGGTCACCTTACTTTAAAACGATCTTGAGGAGAAATAGTTCCAAGCTCAGCATTCCCTCCATGTGTGGGCAAATACAGAGACACCCCAAAATTCCTTCCATGCATTTGAAATAACAGAAATATACATCAAACAGTCCAGTTTACTCACCACAGATTTGGGCCAAACCTGCCAAAAGGAGGAGAAGTCTTCTCAGTGCCATACCTACAAAAGGAGAAGAGATTAAGGATTTTTTTTCTCCCTGCACCGACACATCCTGCACCCCCAGATCCACTGGGGAAACAAAGCCCAGCTGTCACCATGCAGACATCATCATAACTGGCATGAAATTAAAAGGAGAAATGATGATAATTAGTTTGTCAAACCATGATTGACAGCCAGTTTGATGTAGCAGTAAAAGGCCAGGAAACAGGAGGTGGGGAAAAGGCCTGAGGAGAGGGGAGTGCAACCAGTACATTGTTCCGGGGCCCATGGAGCTCAAAGGGAAATTTGTTTTTAAATTTTTACAAAGCCAAATTTTTTAAAAGAAAAACAATGTTGGATAGATACTTCATACTCTATACTCTGTGTGCACAGCAAAACCGCCTTGCAGCCTTATTTGACATAACCTTTATTGAATGCATTGCTTATGTATTTTGTTTCATTATTGTTTATATACTAATGTGCATTTATTGTTTTTATTATCTTTTACAGAAGTGCCTGTTCCTCTTTTTAATATATTTGCAAGTATGTTTGAATAAACGTACAATTATGACATTATTGATTTTTGTGCCCATGTGTAGGAGGTTGTGTGTGTATGGGGGGGCTATTAGTCTTTTTCCAGCCCTTCATAATCCCCTCGGTGGCCCTGGCTGGGAGTTATAACTCTATAATAGTCCTGAAGCAGTTGGTGACAATCCACTCATCAGGAGTCACGGGTAAATTGAAGATATCGCTCCCAAGTATAACTATTATTAATGATGATGGTTGGGGCACATTATGCAATGATCCACCTCTCTGGAGGAGCCTGTGTTGCTGGGGAAGATGGAAGGGAAAAGGATGACCAGCAGCAAAGTGCATAAGCTCATTTATACTGACGATGGGACACCCGTGAAAGACCAGAGAAAATCAAAGTGGTCATTAAGAAATGGCACCAATTTGATAGCAGATCAATAATCAGTCAGTGATATTTAAAGGCACCCAAAATATTCTTTATTTTTTGAATATTTGGTTCAATATGTTGACACTGGTATCAATGGGAGGGCAACACAAGGGAGGCTAGAAGTTTCTAGAAGGGAAAAGGGTTACATATAGTGTGTTATTAGGCGCCCCCTTGAGGGTGTTAGGCAAATCAATCCAGGGATTAAAAAGCCCGCCAAAAGATAAGGTAGCTGGTGAGGTAAATTTAAGCAGCCAATCAGAAATGCCGATGTAATATATGAACTGCATACAATACCTGTTGTAAGGAGATTTGGTGCACTTTTTTTAAGGCATTAGTTCTGACCAGAAATAATTTTTTTTAAATGTTCCCGCCCATCTTTGTGTGATTATTTGGTATAATTCACACTATATGAAATAAATGACTCATCTTTGGTCAGAGCCAATAAATATATGCAAATGCCTCAGTGTTGCAGCTTTAGTTAAAGAACTAGTCCTCATGACTAGGGGACGAGAGCCGAGGTGGCGCAGTAGTTGGGGTGCAGTACTGCAGCCACTTCAGCTGACTGCTAATTCTACAGCTCAGCGGTTCAAATCTCACCGGCTCAGGGTTGACTCAGCCTTCCATCCCTCCGAGGCTGGTAAAATGAGGACCCAGATTGTGGGGGCGATATGCTGACTCTGTAAACTGCTTAGAGAGTGCTGAAAGCCCTATGAAGCGGTATATAAGTCTAACTGCTATTGCTATTGCTATGAGACTTTTGAGAGAATTTGAATCTGAGTAAGAGTGGGTGAAGTAAGGAAAAATTGCTCTCTAGACTCTACTCCTGCCTGCATTAAGCTGACAAAATGCCCCCTTTAATCTATGAGCAAATATGTGTAAGACTGTGCTTTAAGGCCAAATAAGTAAAACCAGGGGTATATTTGATATGTAAGAAAATGTAGCAGGTGCTCTCACAAAATGGCTGCCCTGATGAGTGCATGGGCATCCTTGGCAATTAGAGTTTTGGTCAAAATGTGTTATGACATCATAGCTCTCATGGATGCTTATAGGTGGGTGTTATTGGGCTCAAAATGCTTTTTTAAAAATAAAAACAAATCAGTGAGCTTTTTTTTAAAAAAAAAAAGCTTAAATAGCGTAAATAGCAAAGTTGGAAAGTAATTCCCAAACTGCATACAGTATTGAATTTTCAGATCCACTATTCATTCTGGGGTTATAAAACAGCTAGTATCTAATTCAAATTTGTGCTTCGGTTTCAAGAGATAAATCAATTCAATATGTACGTCGGGCATGCACAAAAGTCCATGAAATTTTTGAACTCAATTGAGTGCATTTGATTTGATCTGAAGCATTGAATTGATCCAGCAATTTGGTTCATCTATTTAAATCAAAGGGCCAATTTGGTTGCATTACCTTCAAACAGAAGCTTCACATAGCTGTAATATTGATTGATTTCATGAAAGAAAATCACACATGTTAAGAGAAAAACACACACTGAACTCAACCCCCAACATTTGCACAAGAACCCATGCAAGCACACACCCACAAAAATTTTAAAAACCTAGAAAAAAAACAGTGCATTACAAAGCAAACAAATCTGTTGAATGACACATTCGTGCTAATGGAAGCAGTTCAAAGAAGCAGATGTAGAAGTTTATATACTACAGGAAAAATACCTACCATATACCCTTCTTCATTGTTAGGATTCCCACCAGCCCACAACTTTAAAATTCAAAATATGACTCTAGACTGGTCTATATTTCTTAGACTGACAGCATTGTTAAAAGTGGAAAGAAATGAGTTCTTCTTTATGCTTCGACAAAGTTTACTTATGTCATCAACTTGTCTTCAAATCCTTTGGAATAGAATTTTCCATTTTCTAAAACCTGAACTGATCAGATTGAGTGCTCCATCCTTTCCTATATAGATACTTTAATAGACGCATAGGTGAAAAACTTGGAGCAGAACCTCATTTGATAAGGTGAAGAGTTCTCCTGTTCTTCATTGCCAATATATTTTTTTCTAAAATTCTAGATTCAAAGAGGGGAAAAACCTGAAGCTTAATTGAGAAAACTCAAGTATCATTTCTTGTTTAGTTTGCTGGAGCAGTTTAGAAGTCACTTAATGCTCAATGTAAAAAAATCTTGCTTACCTTCAACCCAAGAAATCAGCCTTGGTCTGACAGAGAAAGAAGAGAAGGGAAAATTCTTCTCCTTCTATTTTTATCAGTGTTTCTTCTCCTTTTTATAGATGCAGAGATAAAAACAATGAATTTCTGTGGAATTATCAGTCATACCAAGAAGACTGTGGTTATTACTTGGAAAAATAAAGGGGAAGCCTTAACCATGACACACTGGCTGATTTGTTTGGCAATCCAATTACAAATTTGAATGAAATCACTTAGCACTTTCTTTCCCAATTATGTGATCAGAAATAAAAATGCTAGTAACCTAAGAGGCAACTCTGCAAAAGAGAGTTGGATCATTCAACCACCTGAACCATGATAGATAACCATAAGTTAATGAGATTTGGATATTACGTACTGTTGTGGCTCTGCAGGAGCCTTTGGAGCTGCTATCAGATTCTGACAGCGAGGGGCCCTATGAGTCAGACCTGGAGGAGGTGGAGGGCCCTGGACAGGGTTCTGACTCCGAGCAGGGCTCAGAGAGGCTAGTTGGTCCCCAGGTAATGACTGAGCCTTGGATCAGTGAGAGAGGCTGACACAGAAACTTCCTGTGAGTTGTTTCGGGATGCACGCAGGAGAAGGGCTGACCATGTAAGGAACAATTGAGGACTCACAGGAGATGATAACAAGCAGCTGTTACTCGTTAGGATCTCCTCATGCGGATAAAAGACTGATGGTGCCATGCCCTGGTTGCAGAAGTCAACGTTCCATTTCTGTTCTAGTCAACGTTCTCCGTTCGTGGGCAACCATCGAGAAAAGCATTTGGATAAGTGACTTGATTTATATAATTCTGTTTTGTAGTAGTTTATGAGTGAGGACTTTTGCCAGAGCATTTATCTGTGTTTATTTTGGGCTCGCAGCCAGCAAGATCCGGGACTGATAAAAACATTCCTTTGAACGTTCTGTTTGGCTTTCGTTTCTGAACGGACAAGGTGGGGATCAGAACAACCTACTATACAGTTCAGTGGTGGGTTTCAAAAAATGTTCGAACCTATTCTGTGGGTGTGGCCTCTTTTGTGGGAGTGGCTTGCCACCCATGTGACCGGATGGGAGTGGCTTGCCGCCCATGTGACTGGATATGAAGATGCCAACGACACTTGTCAGAACCACCTTAAATTACCTCACACACAGCACTGGCATGCATAAGAATAGGATGTAAACTTGGTTTTTAAAAGGCATCTTTGGTTTGCGTTAAAACAACTTCAACACACGCAATGTTCTGATTGCACCACAAACGCAGTAGTCATCCTTACCTTTCACAGAGGCCCTGAGTTTTATAAATATAGCATGATAGTGTAGAATAATCATATCCAAGGACCAGTGGTGGGTTTCAAAAAATTTTGGAACCTCTTCTGTAGGTGTGGCCTGCTTTCCGGGTCCACTGGTGGAACCTCTTCTAACCGGTTCGGTAGATTTGATGAACCGGTTCTACCGAATAGGTGCGAACTGGTAGGAACCCACCTCTGATACAGTTGGTCCACAGAATTGCTTCTGATATATTTGCTCAAATCAATATTAAATTGAAGGAAAACATGTAGTAGTTTGCAGTTGAATGAATCTGATTTACAAGGGAGGCAAATAAAATTGACATCAATTATTGTTTGACTCACCCATACCTGGTGAATCTTTCTTTGAATCAACAGCAGCCTTGCAGAAAACAGAATCTGTAGAAGGTTGAAAATGTTCCTTTCACAGCATGATTGGATAGTAGAGCTACAAAAGTGGGGAGAAGCCATAAGTGCCTCCCATTACGGAGATGTGAGGAATGAAATTAGCCTACCAGTTATTGGAGAATTCTGACTGAGAGTTATTGGCTATTGATTTGTTGTTATCAATTCATCCATGAGGTGATCAGAAATTACACTATGAATGTTGCCATTGTATTAATAAGTCCTGTCCTGCCTCTCTTGTTTCTGTTCCCAGCCAGTAACTATCCCCCCAACATCCTTGCAAGATAATAAATGACAAAATCTAATCGATTTTATATATGTTACAGCAATGTTTTTCACCTTTGGCCACTTGCAGCTGTGTGGATTTCAATTCCCAGAATTCCCCACACTTTCCAGCTGCCAGGGTTGGGAAAGACTATTTTATATCATGTACAGCCATGGCTCACAAGCTGCTTGCATCTCCAGTAAAACTCATTTAACAACTGCCTGACTTACCAATGGAAAATCTGGTCCCAATTGTGGTCATAAGTTGAGGACTATCTGTAGGACTGCATTGGGGCTTAATGCATCTGTTTTCACTTTTGTTTGGCTTTATAATGTGAAAAAAAAATGGTCACACCAAACTTTCAGCAGCTGGTTCCTGAATATATTCCAGAACTACATGAATGGTAGCTTCAGGGTAGGAATTGTCCAGCCTTGTGTTATAGCAAGAGGACATAGTTCAATGAGATTTGGGGCCTTCCCTTTTGGTTATGTTTAGTTTCTAGATAAAAACAACATTGAACTACAACATTTTAAAAATATTTCCTTTGCATTTTCCTGCCGTTGCTGACCTTACGTTCACCTTCAATCCTGCTTGTAGTGATGTCTGAAGAAAGGCATTGAAACACTATAAGGCTTCATCCTATACACAGCTATGGCCTAAACTCAGCTCTTCACAATTTTTATTTAATTGGAAATTCTTTCTTTCAGTTGCTACTCTGTTGATTGCCACGATTTTGTGTCCTTAAAGAAGTCCTGTTGGCCCAGAAGTTAAAATGCAATATTGCAGGCTAATTCTTCTCACTGCCAGCAGTTTGATTCTCACCGACTCAGCCTTCCATCTTTCTGAGGTGGGTAAAATGAGGACCCAGATTGTTGGGAGCAATATTCTGTAAACCGCTTACAGGGGGCTGTAAAGCACTGTGAAGTGGTATATAAGTCTGAGTGCTATTGCTATGTAATTCTAAATTCTATTACTATTGCTATTAAAGCTACATCGTGCTTCCAACTGTTTTTGCACATGAAGCATCCTGCACATGTGTTGTGTGTCTTTTGAACATCACTGTGTTCATTTAAACTCACCTATCTCTCTCCAACATCTAGACCTTCCGCGCAGCCCTCAAGACCTGGCTCTCCCAGCAGGCCTGGGGATAGGTTCCCAATTCACCCGCCCGAGTGTTTGATTGCTGAACGAAAGTTGTGTTTTTACTATTTTTCTTGTTCACATTTTGTTTTGTTTTTTTGACACTGCACCCCCCTCCCTTGTGGTTGTAAGCCGCCCTGAGTCCCCTCAGGGAAAAGGGCGGCCTATAAATCCCAATAAACTCAACTCAAACTCAAACATCTGGAGTTTGAGAATAAGAATACAGAATGAGATGGGACAAATTCTGGGATGCCAATCAATGTCCATTTTGGAGAGGCCCCATCTTCCATATTCTAAATCAGCTGGCTTCACAGTTCCATGTATTTGTAGACAGTTGTGAGAAGGGTCTTAACCGTATCACAATTTTTTTTAAAAAAAAGTTAAGGTTGGCCTTGTTTTGTGATTGAATACATATTAGAAACAGCTACTATTTCCCAAGAATAAACTCTCGCTAGGCTGGGTTTTTTTCACAGTTAACAAGGAAAGGGAAGTGAAACAGCTATGATTAGCCAACATGTTTGATGAGTCTAACAGTTCATCTTTGGGCCAATAGCATTTCTATTTTTGAGAATTTGGGTGAACTACTAACCTTTGGTCTAATATGTGCAGCAGTGGCTTTTGCTTCTGTCTTTAAAGAAAGGGGAAACTTAAAATTTGACCAACACTGGGGGAAAGATGCAATTCTGACAATATCAGATTGAGAACTTACAGTTGGAGAATAAGCAGCAATGGCAAAATTAACAGTATATATTCACAACAGAATAAAGAAAGGTAAACTTAAATTGTGCCCAACAATGTAAGAAAGATGCAATACTGACAATATCCTATATGCAAACTTAAAATTGGAGAATAAGCAGCAACGGCAAAATTAACAATATATATTCACAACAGAGGTTTAATCAAGTTTAAATAAGAAAAATTCCAGTATACACAATACATCATGCAGCATGGCAAATATAATTAATTAAAGCATGGCATTTAAATATCTGCAAACACTGTAAATCAGCAGGTGTATAAAAATGGAGAAGTTGGAAACACACTCAGTGTTTTTCATTTTTCTTTTCTTTCTTTGGAGGGGAGGTATTTAATTTGCTTTGCTTTAGTTATCTACATTTCCCTTTTATTAACATGTAAACCTATGTACCATAGGTTCCAGCTAAGATAATGTTCCGTTTCTCCTTGTCCCTCAGCCAACCTGTCATTCTGTCCATTTCTGCACTTTCATAAATCTTTTTAATTATGGCATCTTCCGATGGTATGGTAGTAGATTTCCAAAATTGCGCATAGGTTATTCTTGCGGCCACAATTATATGTAGGCTCAAATGCCATATAGATTTACTCATGTTTTCTGGTTTTATGCTTAGTAAAAAAGTCTCGGGTTTCCATTCCATGCTTGCCCCGGTAACCTCTTTTAGCCAGTTTTGAATCCTTCTCCAGTATTTCGTGGCCTCAGTACAGGACCACCAAATATGGTACAATGTGCCATCCTTTCTTCCACATTTCCAACACAGTGGAGATAACCCTGGAAACATTTTGGCTAACCTCATTGGGGGGGGGGGAAGTGCCACCTATAAACCATCTTGTATATGTTTTCTTTAAACGCTGTAGATATTGTAAGTTTAATAGTCTTACTCCATAGATCCCACCATTTGCCCATTTCAATCTCATAGCCAAAATTTCCCTCCCATGCTATTAGAAGGCTTTTATCCATCTCTTCTTTAACATCTTGACAGGTCATAATCTTGACAGAGATATGCAGGAATTGTTAACCTAGGCAAAAGGAGATGAAGTCCTTAGCAGGAAGATTACATTCTAAAGTATCTCAGGCAGACATCTCTCTAATTCCCTGGAGTATAAGGAGGCTGTAGAACAGAGTCAGATTTGCAAGATTCTACTACTACAGCCAGTCTCAATAATAGTGGTTTCAGATTTCTTGTGATTTTCTGGTCTGATCTACCTAGTGAGGCTAACAATAATTCCTCCCAAATGCAGAAATTAATCAAAGTTGTCTGTTCCATTATTTGTGGGTTTAGAGATTCTGAAATGTCACTTTTGAGGGATGTTTCTGGGATGTCCTTCAAAGAGAAGCTGAAACTCTGAGATATCAAGAATGCTGTTTCTCCTAAAAAAGTATTTGACCATATCCTACACAAAATGTTGGGCTTTCCTTGTGCTTTGCTGTAGTCTAGTTACATCAGATCGCAAGCACAGATGGAACAATCTAGAAGCAATTTTCAAGAAAATCTTCCGCCTCCCAGGACTTGAGCACTTCATCAAAATTATTTGTTCTCTCTCCACTGGCCAGCTTCAAGTCATCCAAATGGTCCTTGTTGAAGTTTCCACAGGCGGCACACAGCTTCCCTCTGAGGCTCTCCTTGGCTGCCATTGTCACCATCCCATCAGGATGGAGATAAACTTGCACTTCAGAATCATGGTCAATAACAATTTTATCTTCAATTTTCCTCATGGACACAGGGCTGTTCTCATATGGCAGCTTTATATTCTGACCGTTTACCTGGAAAACATGATTGAGGTAGGAAAACAGTTAGCAACCTGAAAACATCCCCGCATCCATTTTTAAATGTTTGTTTTCTTCCTTTGAATCTACTCAAATAGTCCTCAGCTTAATTTCAAAATCTTTTGCAAGAGATCAGATGTCCTGCAGACAATAGCTGATTAGAAAGAAAAGAAGATATTAGGTATCACCCCATTTTTTGCAAAAACATCTGCATACTTTTTTCATCAGGTGTCAACTCATTCGTTTATACCTGCTCCTGACTATTATAGTCTAGATTTCGAAGGTAAGCAATGGAAACTTGGTTAGCAATTGAAAGGGGTTTCCTTGAGTTGGAAAAACATGAAACTTTGATTTGGGGTTTTGCTGATTAGAATGATTTATCGTTATAGAAATGGCTATTTTCTAATATTATGGAAACATTAAAAGTTGAGGTTTAATGCCTTATTCTACTGCAATAGAGGGAGTCGGAAGTCAATATTTTTTTCTCTCTCCCCTCCTCATTTGTCTTTCTCCTTCTCCTCCTCCCCACAGTCCTACTATTTGTTTTGTGTCTTTGTATTTTATTCTATAATAAAATGTTTCAACTGCCCTTTTACTGAAATATCAAAGAGCATTCCTGAACATGGCAGTAGCAACATTTTCTGTATAACAGAGGAGTGTCCATTAATTCAACCAGAATCTAGCTTGACTCAAAGGAGACTATCTTTTATTCAGTTACTACTACCAAATTTAAAAGGCAATATTATTCTTTAAATATGTAAAGATGAGTAAGGGTAGAGTATGAATTATCCCATCTGCATTCTCCAGCCAGAATTTATGAAGGATTCTTCTAGGGGTGGGATGGGGTGGAGGGGGGGGGGGGTGGAGAGACTTTGAAGAATGTATGTTGAAGGCTACTAAGTGTTCCATAACTTCTTGATTTGCTCTTGATTTTCACTTACCCAAAACCTTTCTCGGTTTATTATCTGAATGAAGCCACCTCGAAAGTAAAAGAAGACAGATTTTCCAACCACCATCTCCTTCGTATACACCTTTCCAACGCTCACTAACAGCCTGAACCAGGAGGTAGAGTTCTTGTCACAAAGAGAAGCTATTTCATAGACTCCACTGCAGGAATATCTCCCTGAGGCACCATCGAAAGAAGTGAACCGCGCTTGGGCAGTGAGTTGGCATTGAGCTTCCAGCATCACGCAGCCACGCATGCCTTCCCGAAGGGCACAGGTCTCTCCAAGCTGGCAGCTGCTTTCGTTGCACTGGAGGTGGCCTGCTGACTGGCAGGTGCATTTTTGTGTGCAGGCTTTTGAGTAAATGTGCTCGCCGATCTGTTGAGCAAAGTCCCAGAGTCAGTTACAATAAGGAAAGAAAAGCATTCCCTCCCTCCCTCCATTCTTCCAATTTTTAAATTACTGTAATTGTAGATATAAATTCATATTGCCGGTCCCATAACCAGGGGCATCAACAGAGGGGTCGAAGAAGATAGAAGGACTTCAAAAAATAATCAAATAAAACATAATAAATAATAAAATAACTGCCACATAAAAATATATGGTGTTCATGGGCTTACACAACCATAAGTGAGACATTTGTTAAGTGAGTTTTGCCCCATTTAATGACATTTCTTGTCACAGTTGTTAAGTGAATCACTGCAGTTGTTAAGTTAGTAACCCGGTTGTTAAATGAATCTGGCTTGCCCGTTTACTTGGCTTGTCAAAAGGTTGCAAAAAGAGACCGTGTGACCCCAGGACACTGCAACCGTCATAAATATGAACCAGTTGTCAAATATCTGAGTCTTGATCACATGACCATGGGGAATGGTCACTAAATGAACTGTTGTAAGTCTGTAGTCTGTCAGGAATCACTCCTACTCTCCATCCCATGAGAAATAGCCCCTTTTTGCTCCCAGCCACGTCAAGGGAGAGAGAAATTACCTTGAGGTAGGCTCCGCGATATGTGCAGCCACATTGCTTCATGGTTACACACTGAGATCCATCAAAGACATAGTCCTCATCACACTGACAGCCTTCAAAGCAGTTCTCTGAACAATGACTTGGACTAGACAAGGCGGCACAGGTGGAATCACAAGTTCTGGTACATGGCTCATACTGGCTGTGGGCCGGACAGGTGAGAGCTGTGCAAAGCAGAAGAAGATTCCCAGAAGTGAAGTTCACATCTCCAAAAATTGCCCAAGTTGAGAAACACTGCACTAATGAAGTGCTAAGGACTAACAATCACATCTTCCAGGGGTGGAAAGTACAATCTAGAGAGGATTGTTGTCTCCCTAGAGCCAAAAATCAAAATGTGGCTGAACCTAACCAAAACATTTAGGCCCACAAACTACTAATCTTCCCTCCTCCTTCACTTGGGGACGAATGACATAACAAAGAACCCAAGTACAATATTGAGAGATTATAAGCAAGTGGGCAATAAAGTTAAGGATTCTTGGAACAAGTACCCATGTTTTTTCAAAAATAAGACCCAGTCTTAATTTCCTTTGGGCTTCAAAATAAGAACTAGGTCTTATTTTGAGAGAAATTACTTCTTTCTTTGTCCATGTACTTGAAGAGTACATGGGAGGCCCACTTCTTCTGCTTCGTTGTGGCAGGGCAGGAAGTCTTGCGGCCATGACACCACAAGCAACCAGATGGAATGGGCAGCTGGGCAGTTGTGCATATGCTTAAGAAGGCCTTGTTTTGGGGATAGGGCTTATATTGTGCACAGTAGCAAAAACCATGGTAGGGCTTATTTTTGGGATAGGTGTTATTTTGGGGAAACACAGTAATTGCTGAAACAGCTCTGGACTCTCTTTCAATCAGGATGCATCCATGGTTGGTTAAGCATTAGAGGATGTTAGGATTTAAATGGTTGTGAACTGGATAGACTCAGCCATGAATAAGAATAGTAAGGCAAGGCACAGGAAGATAGACGAAGACATTTGAGGCAGAGAGTTGGCTATTTATGGAAAGTAATTTCCTACAAACTTACGGCAGAAGGAAGAGTTTCTCCATGCTCTAATGTTGCCACCAGATGCCTGGCAAGCAGCTACATAAGCTTGAAGACTTCGACAAACAGACTCTTGAACCTCATTGGTTGTGCAGGCCTCATTCAAACAGTGTTCAAAATATTCTGCAGGGTCCACCAGTGAATGGCAGCCTATGAATGGACCTGTCTTGGATGGGATCATTCCACAGAAGTTCTCAGCTTCATATTTTGTTTTCTGGGTTCTGTTGCAGATGGGACATCTGTCCCCACAGCCATCAGAACAAATTACACCATTCACTGGGACCTTCCAAGAAGCCACAAATTCTTCCACATTTTCAGTGAGTTTTCCATTAGGTAGCATGAAGTCATCCTTCTTATACCCATTGAAGTTTCCAGCTAGGCCACACATATGATCTACGTAAGTACTGGGAACAGAAACCTGAATATATGAAGAAGTATCATAGAGGACTGTGAGGCCAAAGGTTGTAGAGATAATGATGTTGTTCCCTTCTTGGGTGATCCAGAATTTCCCATCAGCTGCATTCAATGGCAGGGTATACAACTGTCCATCCACCTGTACCAACAAAGAACGAAATTGGGGATAAGTTCTGGTTTTACATGCATAGAATTTAATGCTCATTTCACATTGCTTTTGCATTAGGAAAATCATCAGAAGTAGAAAGCATGCATTTAACTCCCAAATCTCCCTCCCCCCCTTTTTTTGAAATCCTGAGTCTTCTGAGATTAAGACCAAAATGTCACTGCTGAATGTAAAATTGAGTTTTTCTGCTTGATTGTGCTGCATTAAACCCCTAATAAATTTAATGCACCTGTTTTATTAAAAGAAAAAGACAGAGATTTCTGTTTCCAGTCATTTGGGAGCCATCCCTGCAATATTTCCATGTTCCCTGAAGTTATACAAAGACCAAATAAAATGTGTGGGGGGGGGGGGTAGCCCCTATTCTCCAAACAGTTTGCTGGCTCTAGGATTCAAAGCCTTTTCCCCAAATATGATAATAAAAACCCATAAAATAAACTTCCTAGTGATAAGCTCTTTCACCTACCGTAGCCTGCCACTTTAGTCCCCTCTGAAGGGTGATTGTGGAACCATGAATGAGGACCTTCAGATTCCGGATTAGAATTAAAGGACCATCACCAAGCTTCTTATTCTCTACCCACACAGTGAAGTTCTGGAGCTGAGGATTGTGCTGGCAGACTTGAGCTAAGGTGTAAGTACAGGAGCCGTAGAGTTCAAAATGCCTTCCATCAAAGGAAATGAAATGAGGTTCCCCCAATACAATGGCCTTTCCATAGCCTAAGGGATGGCAGCCTTGAACGCCTTTTACAATCTTGCAAACCTCATATTCTCCACAAGAGAACTTTTGACATTCTATGGTTGCGTTATCCTTGCAGATGCACTTTTTCTCACAGGAAGTGGTGGGATAAAACTCTTCTCCCAGTTTGTAGTATTGGCCTTGGTCAAAACAGCCACAGTTTGCATTTGAAACACACTGATCCCCACTGCGGATAGATCCAGAGTCACAAAAACATCCTTCCAGGCATGGAACATCACACTTCTGCGGTGAGATGAGGCTCTTGCATGTGGCTGGACAACCACTACCACAGAGCTCATAGTGGGTATTAGGTGGGCAAGACATACCTGAAGAACAGAATAACGAGAATATTTCTTATCAAATTATCACAAAGAAGAGGAATTAACCTGTTTTCCAAAGCACTAGAAGGCAAGATAGCAAACAATGGATTGAAACTATTCAAGGAGAGAATCAATGTAGAACTAAGGAGAAATTTTCTAACAGTGAGTACAATTAATCAGTGGAACGGCCTGCCTTCAGAAGTTGTAGATGCTCCATCACTGGAGGTTTTTAAGAAGAGACTAGACAGCCACTTGTCTAGAATATTATAGGGTGTTGTGTTTGTGCAAAGGGTTGGACTAGAAGAATCCAATGTCCCTCCCAACACTCTTATTCTTCATCCTTGCATTCTCAAATGTGGTTAAACTACACATCCATTGGTGATGCTGACTTGAAATTCCAGCTTTTACAACACTGAGGCAGTGTGACCTCTTCCTATGAAATATTTTATTCAGAAAATGTACACACTAGGAAAAGTCAGCCAAAAGGGAGTACCTATGGAGAGGAGTATGCAGGAAAATGTTTGTGAATATTAAAGCAAATGTATTCCTCGGAATGAATTCGTTGAAAGGGTAGAGCCAAAGGGAAAGAGAAACTTTTATTGGACAAGACAACGTATTTTATGTTGATGGAGTGGTTCTGATACTAGCCATTTAATACTTCTGTATAAGGGTTGAATCTAAACTAAACTTGTTCCACCTATGTCCCATTAATTTGCTATAGGAAATCAATATTTATTACAACCACAGTAACTATAGTTGCATCCATCTTTAAAAAAATCCTTAAGGCATTGAACTGAAGCAATAAATCCATGAACAACAGGTCAAGATACTGTATATTACAGAATTATTATTACAGTAATTACAGAAAAAAATAGGGTGGGAGGATTAATATTGGGTTTAAACTCTGTTAAATATAAATGTTTTCTGTTCTGTAAAATTGCATACAGGTTGCATTGTTAATTCACAACCACTCTGGAGCTTAATATATTTGGGGGAAGGATTGCTCTTATTTTAATATTTCTAATATTTTAATGTTGGTCCTATTTCCTATTTCTAATTCAGGCTAGTGATTTCAGTTTATCACAGATCGTAGATCCGCAGATCATTGGAAAATTACCCTGCTGAACCTGCCACCATTTCAGACGTGTTGTGCTTCAAACACATCTGGGGGGCACCAAGTTGAGAAAGGCTACTGTGATATAAATGGGGCTCTTCAAAAAATGACTCTCCCATTTCTATTACTGGATTTAGGCTCTCTTTCATCTCTTATGCTGACCAAACTTTGAATGCAGGAGGGAAGACTTACTGCAGAAGGATGGTGATCTCCACTCCTCAACTTGGATGCCTTGAGCTTGACATGCTGTCACGTAGGAGCTGATGGCAATACAGAGGGTCTCATGGTGACCTTGATATGCGCAGGTATCATAGACACAATCATCAAGATAAGACTGAGGATCAATGGCATCATGGCATTGCCTGAAAGGCCCACTCTTTCTTGTAAGAATCCCACAGTAGGATGGGCCTTGGTAGGTTTGTTTATCAGCATCACTGCACACTGGGCAATTTTTGGTGCATCCAGAAGAGCAGCCAGGAATATGTTTCACCTTCCAGCTGTTTGCAAATTGATTTTCATCCTCTGCTTGGGTTCCATCTTTCATGAGAAAGTCATCATTTTGATCTTCATTGGCATTACCACAAAGGCCACAGAGTGCATTGGCATAAGAGTCGGGAACGATGACCCTGGCATAGCTGTACCAGTCAAAGCTGACACGCAGATCAAAGTCTGTCTTGATGAAGCCGTGAACTCCACTCTGGTAGATGCTCAGTTTATTTTCATAGGAGAAGGGCAGTTCCACAAAGATGCCATTGACCTGAATTAAAATATAGAAAAAAAAATAGTCAAGGCATTAACAATTATTTTAAACTAAAGAGTAGATTTGGTCTTATTAGATTTCAGACTCATCATCTCCCCTATTCCACTCGATGGGCTGTTTGACAAATAAGCAAAGTGAGAATTCTATCACTATTTAATAAAAATAAATTTAGACAGATAGATTGATGGATGGATGGATGGATGGATGGATGGATGGATAGATGATAGATAGATAGATAGATAGACAGACAGACAGACAGACAGACAGATAGATAGATAGCCAAAACACCCAAATAGGAAATTGCAGGTGTAATTTAAATTTGGCATTAGATGAAACAGTATAACAAATAAAATGATTTGTAAATATTGCACAAAACATTTGAAACACTAGCTTATTGATAACTGAAATAATTTCCTCACTAATTCTCATGAAAGTATCTGAGCCTAAGAAAAAACATTCTATAGACATTCCTAAGATACTGCAGAATATAAATAGGTATTTTTATGATATCAAATAAGTGACTTCCATTCTCCCTATTAAAGCAATATTAAATTGGGAACTGGATCAAAAACAACATGGAAGTCTTGCCTTTAATATCTTCACTGAGAAAGAAGAATCAAAGTTCTGTATACATTCCTAGTGTTCAGGATTCTGTATGCTAACTCCATTCCATCTTTTATTCCCAATATACCTGCCTATTTTAAGGTTTTGAATTATGAGCTATTGTAAGATACTTGACACCAGTAGTATTAATTATGAAATACATCACTAATATAATTCCTAACTAATATCTTCAGTAGGTCTCTGGAAGAGCAGCAGCAAGGAAAATATGCTGGGAGTTAGCTCCCTAAATCAAAAGCCAGTAGTCTTTTTAAACTGTGTTTTTTGGGATCATTCCATGAAAGCATATGCAATGTTGCTTTTCTCATGAAAATTTTTGTGTGAGACTAATAAGTCTTGAAAACCTGGAGGATCACTTGGGATTCTACCGTGCAGAACATTATTTTACTATTTCAACATTTATATTGGGAGCATCAACTTAGGGATGATAACATTTTGGCCTGTGCAAATCCCATATATCTGGCCCCTTAAATGTATACTGTGCAATCTGCAACTATCATCCCATCCTGGTTTGGAGAAATCGTAGCTAAACCTCCATAGAGGAACATGAACTAAGAAACACTGAGAACTTAACACCTATGAAAGTCTTATGCCTGAGAATGTGAACCTTGCAATGACTCTTTTTTATTATTAATAAGCCATTCCTTGGATTAGGTTATGTACCTGGATCTTTTCGGGAAACTCTTGGCTCATACTGATGGTAAAGTTGTAGATTTCCAGGGTCACCACTTTGGTGAAGGACACTGCCTTGTTGCCTCGGTGGTTATTCTCCACAGTGACCAAAAATGGGGTCAGAGAAGGATCCTGGGAGCAGAGCCCGGCCATTTGGTAAATGCAGGTTCCCATGAAATTGTATTTCTTCCCATCGAAGGTTGTATAGTGAGGGTCTCCGGTTCCTATGCAGGTCTTGTAACTGACAGCATGGCATCCCCGGACACCATTGACCACGCTGCATTTTGTCTTGCCCTTGCAAGAAGACTTTTGGCATATAGCCTTGCCTAATTTGGCATCACACTTGCAATGACTCTGGCAGTCTTCATCTCCCCAGAACTCTTCCCCTGCCTTATAGGTCACGCCTTGGTAAATGCAATTGCAGGTGTCTACCGGAACGCACTTCTCACCGCTGCGGACAAAGCCTTCGTCACACTGGCAGATTTGCGCACAGGTGTTTTTACAGGTGCTGGGAGCAGAACGGTCAGAGCAGGTGGCTGGACAGGCATTTCCACAAACTTCATAGTGGCTGTTCTCAGGGCAGGATATTCGGACTATTTAACGAAATCACGGTTAAAACAAGATTAGTGACTATTGGCATGCACTTCATTACTGAGAAAACACCCTGCGTGTCTAATGCAAAATGACAAAAAGATTCACATCGGTTCTGGATAATCAAAGGAGCAGCAGGCTTTCCTTGTGGGATTTTGAAAAAGAAGGCACAGGAAAGTCCTTTCAAAGCTTCGGGGAGAGAGGAAAGCATCTTTATGCAGAAAACTCTACATTGTGGGAGGAGAGTTGTGTTAGTTTATGAGAGAGAGAAAATCAGAAGACACCTAACACATTTTATTAAAAGGCAGAAGCTTTTGTGAGCTGCACACCCTTCATTAGATGCAAAAAGCCACAAAAGCCAACATCTTTTAATAAAATTGGTTAGTTGGATAAGAAGATGCTACTAAGCTGCACTTGTTCTGCTTAATTACTGAAAAGTGCTGAATAAGCAGTTGAAAATTAATAGAGGAATTGGATGGGAGGAAGAAGGAAGGAAAACACTTTTACATGCCATGTTTCTCAACCGTGGCAATTTGAAGATATGTGGACTTCAACTCCCCGAATTCCCAAGCCAGCCATGCACTTCAAATTGTCAAGGTTGAGAAACATTGTCTTACCCATTTAGCAAGAAAAGAAAAGATTAGTACTTCCCTTTTTATCCCCTATCTCTAATTTACTAGTTAACAATACATTACAGATTATAGGGAACCATAAACAAATAAAACAAGCTTATCCTTTTATTTTTATTTTTTCTATTCCTAAAGTTTGAATGCATTACTTTGCATTTTAAAGTTGGGTGCGTTGGTAGGGAAATAATGAAAGAATGGATCCTTTGGACTTTGGCTTACTACCTTTCTTTCTACTGTTAGATTCAGTTCAAGGGTGGGTTTCTCCCAGTTCACACCAGTACGCCAGAACCGGTTCATGAAATTTAGTGTACCTTTTGGAACCCATTCCAAAAGGAAGGAAGGAAGGAATGGGGAGAGATATAAACAAGAAAGGAAGGAAGGAAGGAATGGAGGGAGAGTGAGAGAAAAAAGAGGGAGACAGATAGAAAGAGAAAGAGAGAAAGAAAAAAGAAAAAGAAAGAAAAAGAAAGTGGGAGAGAGAGGGAAAAGAAAGAAAGAAAGAAAGAAGGGGAGAGAGAAAGAAGGAAGGAAGGAAGGAAGGAAGGAAAGAAAGAAAGAAAGAAAGAAAGAAAGAAAGAAAGAAAGAAAGAAAAAGAAAGAGAATTTATGACCACAGTTGAACCCAAAATTTTGGTTGCTAAGCAAGAGCATTGTTAAGTGAGTTTCACCATATTTTCTAAGTTGGCCACACCCACCCGGTCACACGCCCACCAAATCATGCCTGCCCGGTCACATGACCACTGAGCCACTCCCACAAAACAGGCCACACCTTCAGAATAGGTTCTAAAAAAATTTGAAACCCACCACTGACTCAGTTATATTGTTGGGTTTAGTTTTTTATTTGATTACTGCTTTGGAAGTGACTCAGTGTTAGACATAGAGCAGCACTTAAAGCCAAAATAAATACATATCCAAATGCAAGAGAAATGCAAATCGATCTAAT
Source organism: Thamnophis sirtalis (assembly GCF_051295495.1). Classification (NCBI taxonomy): domain Eukaryota; kingdom Metazoa; phylum Chordata; class Lepidosauria; order Squamata; family Natricidae; genus Thamnophis; species Thamnophis sirtalis. The sequence goes on along the minus strand of NW_028261393.1, from coordinate 10,712,404 downwards.
GCTTAATCTTGCTTATAAACATTTGATTTGTTAGTTTATTTTTCAATGAAAAATAAATTAAACAGAACTAACAAACAGAATTAAAGAAATTCTGCAGCCCTAGCAAGCCAAAATTTACTCCCATGTACATTCCATGAGATTTAATCCTGGGAAGAGGATCCATGCCATCCAGGCTGAAGAAATCTTGCCCAGGAGGAATGCACTTGTAAGCAAAAAACCTACCCACGATGATCATCTTATCTGCAACTGCATCAATATTGATGCCGTTTGGTTTTGGGCTCTGCTGTTTTATAAGGATCTTGCTTGCTTTATTTTTTCCTGTTGTATCCTCTTCCCTTCTGGATCTCAGATTTACATTACTTCCCTCTCTGAGCTTCACTGACTTGCATCTCAGTACTTCTGCTCAGAAGAAAAATCCAGTGGGTCCCTTAGCCAAGGTTACCCTCTCCGGGACATGAACTGGATAACAAAGGATGCTGGCCTGCTATTTTTCAAGCACACTGTGCATGTTATATTTAATGGAGGGATGCACCTTTACAGCTTGTAATCTCCCATGCCAGTTTTCTCAGGAAATGGCAATACAAAGATAAACAGATAAAGGGGAAGGAGGGAGGGAGAAAGAGAAAGAGAGAGCACGTAACTGTAGGTGCCCTTTGTGCTTTTTTTTTTTTAGAGAGGAAATTAAGGAATTTTTTAATACTTAAGGATGTGTAGTGGCTGGAGACACCATGCTTATTGTCTTTGCATTGTCCTCCTGATTAGCTGCAAAGAGGGTCTAGATCAACTTGCTTGATTTCCGAATGGAGAACTTGGTGGAAGAGATATTGAATTGGAAGTGGCCCCAAATACAGCCTGATGTTTCTAATAAAGTATGAGACATTTTGAATGTATATTCTAATAACAACTAGCTTTAAAAGATAGATATCACCATCGTCATCATCACCACCATCATCATTATATTTACCTGAAGAACAAAGAGCAGCAGTACCGTAGCCACGATTATAATCAACTCCGAAGACAAAAAGTCCAAATGGAGAGTTCTCATGTTCCACTGACAGGGCACGATCTGTTATCTCCACATCTTCTTCAGCCCATGAATATTCGGTGTAAGGGATCTGTGTCCACTGGATCGTCCTGCCTTCCATTGTGACCCTACCAGATTCTGAGGATTTGGCTATAATCATGGCATGATTTATGATTTCCTTCATTCCATAAATGTGGTATGAATTGCAATAGCATGTTATGGCAGGGATGTTCATGAGGAAAGGGTCATAGTAATCGTCTCCTCTTTTGGCACCAGTGAAAAAAAACACGACTTGGATTCTAGCATCAGCAGAGATAAAAAGTGGTTGAGAGGCCGGGATCTCAAGTTGAACCACTTCTCCAGCCACCAGAGTACGAGATTCTTTCCTGGAGCTGGATTGATATTTGAGTAAAGTGTTCTCTGCAGAAACAATATACGCAATATCAAATTTTGTCTGGAAAGAAAGAGGAGGGACGATGAAGGTGGTTCCCCAGCTCTGAACTGGCAGGAGCTGCTCAACAACATGATCACAAAATGTGAACTTGGTAACACAGCTATGTCCACTCAAGACAGCCACAGATTTGGTCGATTCAATCCTGGTGCCTGATAAATCTTCTGTACTTTGCAGCTGAATTGCTTCAAAGGCCTTGAGGTCAGTCATCAAGATGGACCCAGCATGGTAAACTTTATTTTTGAAAGTTACAGTGCCTTGTAGGTGAATGGTCACAGATGTGAAATCCTCATGAGCTACAGCAGCAAACTCTTTTAAATTAAGAGATGAATCTTCTGTTGGGGTGACCACATAATATAACTGTCCCAGCTGGTCAATGGGATAGATAAGTGTACCACCAACTGAAGCAGCAACACCACTATAAGAGGAGACAGAAATGTCTTTGTCGGCTTCAATCAGTACTGCCTTATTAAAGATGTCACTCCCCATCATTTCTAAATACAGTGACAATTCAATGGAAGCAAGTTCTCCTTCATTAATGGTCCTGTGTATTTTCCCTTTGTTTGTTGACACTGTAATATTTGTTGCAGGATGATATCCAGAGACGTACAGCTCCAGTTTTTTATTCTGGTAATGGTAATAATTGTACATGAAGGCGGTAAGAAATTTCTTTCCCCGGGAACTTACATTGCAAGTACCTGAAAGGGAAAAGGACTCTTAATAGAGGATAAATCTGCTTGTGCATGTGGATAAGATGCAAAATTGAAAGTGATGCTGAATACGATGATCGATAAATTGCCATAAAATCAAATTATAGAATTGGAATTAAACATTGAAATCCTTTCTTCAATGAATCCACTTTTGCAAGGATACATTAGTTGGGAGAGGTTTCCAGAATATATCAGATTTGATCCAAAAAGAGTTTAAAAACTGTGGAATACCTATTTCTCTTAATGCCTCTGGAACTGCTGAATATTGCATTGGAAACTCTTCTAGAATTGCACTAAAGATATAGCTGTTGTGTCAACCGCTGAGAATTTCAATCAAGTTTCATTGAGGGGCCCTTGAGGGAACTCAGCCATATACTTTCCTTCCATGTTCACTTTTAGAGCCCCCGTGCAGGGAAAATAATATTCTGGTTTCACCCATTATGAAATAAGGCCCACAATGTGCCATGAAACATTCAATACAGGGACTCAATCTGAGGAAGATTGAATTTGCTTGACTTGGAGCAGTGTTTCTCAACCTTGGCAATTTTAAAACATGTAGACATCAACTCTCAGAAGTTTGGAAGTTGAAGTCCACATGTCTTAAAGTTACCAAAATTGAGAAACATTGACTTGAATTATGATCTTGGCTAGATATTGTAGGCCACAGACATCAAGGTACTGGTGAATATTCATTAATGTTCACGTGTTGTTTCTTAGCCCACTTACATAAATATTCTGATTTTTTTTAAAAAAAAAATGCATGAATATGGGATTGGCAAATTGGAAAGTAAAGTCCGACTTCCTGTCCTAACTTTTACTTTGAATGAGATTGGTAGGATCCGCGTTAATCATCTTAAGCAACAACATGGCAGATAGCTTGAAGAGACAGCAGGAAGCAACTTCAATTGTTTTCTACTTGGTAATTAGTGTTTGGTATACTGGTTGGCTTTCCCTATTGTAGAAGTCACCTCAGAGCAGCCTGATAGAATCTGGATAACATATGCTCATTTTCTCAAATGTTCCCATAACTGACTCACTCTGCCAGTCATATGCTCCACTGTTTCTCAACTTTGGCCACTTCAAGATGCATTCTCCAAGATAGCTGGCTGAGGAATTCTGGGAGTTGAAGTCCACACTGTCTTGGCCTATAGTCCTGAAGCTACAACTGTCTTTCCCCAAGGATACTTAGCCAGTGAACATAAAGGAATGAATACTTACCCTTAACACAGGTCAGGACTCCTTCTTGAAGCCTGCAGGTTTCATCAGCGGCACAAGAGTGGGCCTCACATAGGAGCCCTTTACCAGGGACACAAGTACATTTTTCCTGGCAGGTATTCAACAGAACTGTCTCATGGGGCTAATTGGAAGAAACAGAGATTTTCTGAATTACAACATATGCATATATTGACTTTCTGATACAAATTTGATTTAATTGTATTATTTATTTGACTTTATTATGAGTGGCATGGAGGCCTAGACTTGGAGTTCTTCTCTCACAATCAGGAGGCTCTGAGTTTGATCCTGAGTACCCTAGCAGCAGATATTCCTCTCTTACTATTATTTTCTTTCAGTTCATTTATGACCTGAGATTTTTAAACGGTGACATATTTGTCAAAGATCCCCAATAGAAAAAAAATGTCTGTCTGATTTTCATATTTCCCAATAAATTCATTTAGATGCCGTCAATTTAGAAGGAATATCTGTGGAAATAATCACCCGTAGTATAGCAAGAGAAAGAATGCTTAGGTACTTATTCAGTGTTTGATGGAACCATTTGTGGTTTTAAGCCATTCTGTTCAATTTAAAACATCAACTGCATAACATAATACTGAAAGAATAAACTGAACGGAAATTGATCAGTAAGAAAAATTTTAAAAATTGACCATGAAAAATCATGTTTCCGCATGCTGTACATGCACATATATTTCTTGTACTGGATGAATATAGCGTGCAGGTAGTCCTCAACTTAAAACCATTTGTTAGCAATTATTCAAATATACAACAGCATTAGATAAAAGTGACTCCTGACCTGTTTTCACACTTACGACTGTTGTAGTATATTCATGGTTGCAGCATCCCCAAGATCACCTGATCAAAACTTGTAGCCTTGGCAACTGAGATGGCAGAAGCTTCTTCCTTGATTACCATTTGCTACCTTCCCAGCTGACATCTGACAAGCAAAGTCAATGGGGGAAGCCAGATTTTCCTAGTGACGGCATGGTTCACTTTACAGTTGAAGTGATTCACTTAACAAATGTGGCCAAACAGGTTGCAAAATGGGCACCAGTCACTTAACTGCAGTTGCTTAGCCACTGAAATTGTGGCTCTAAGTTGAGGACTATATGTATATATGCTAACCTTGTAGTGGTGCCCATCTTGGGAACAGCCACAGCTTTCCACAGAAACACAGGAATGGCCATCAAAGAAGAAGCCGGCATCACACTGGCATCCTTTCACGCAGGTTTCTGGGCATGGATCAGGGTTATTGATCTGGGCACAAGTAGTGGGGCACAGGTTGGCACAGACCCTGTAATGGCTGTTGACTGGGCAGCTTGCAACTAATTGGGAAAATAGACATATGTATATTAGTTGAAATTTCCTGGGTGCTACTCAAGGCAGAGGAAAATGGAATGAAGATGGACCTAGCTATCAATTAAGGGTAGTGGAGCTGTGGTAGAAGATAATATGTATGGAGACCCCACACAAAGCTAGTAGGGAGGACAATTGCAAGTAGGGAACAGAATGCCTGTAGTGCTCTGGTGCTCCTTTCGGATTTCCTTTAAGGATCTGAGACACATTTATGTCTTTATTTAGAAGCTTTGTGAAATGGGGCTTTCAATATCAGTTTCCAATTGAGTCGTTAGACATGAGCTTTGTCCTGCCTTAGAAGCAGCTCTGGACCTATGAGCTGAGCTGGCTTTGAAAGCTGAGTTGATTTATGGTTGGAAACACCCTCACACTTTCTAATCAGTCATTCCAGTTCTCAGCAAGACACCCCACATAGTATAATGCACATCGTGTGAATGGGAACAGGAGAGCCTTTAGTGATTTATCTCATGCTCTTTTTTAGGAAACTAAAAGTTAAAGTAAAGTTAGTCAAAGAGCCATCTATGTCAAAATTGAACAGCTGTCTCTCAACCGAGGGAGAGATATGACATCATCTATCTCCAGTCTACAACACAAGCCTTTCAACAATTCCATGAAGACTCTACATCCATTTTCAGTACTCAAGTGACCCTCATGAGACAAGGTCCAGGTAGCCTCAATGACTCTCTCAAAGAATGCAAATGGCCAATTGTCCACAAGGACTATAAATCCTTCCATTCCCCACCATCCAGTCAGAGCTGAAGAAGCTTCTTGGATGAGAAGCAGAACACTGTCAAAGAAAAAGCAGAAAGTCTCTTGAAAAAGCACCTCTGGGACAACCATGACCTGGATAATTGAGAATCACCATAGACAGTGAAAGGTAAAGAATTTTCATTACTCAGTATTCGTGTTAAGCAGTTGTCCTTCCATTCTTATAATAGCTAGAGGGAAGATATTGAATGGGTAAGAGTGATCTCTGACAAGAGAAATTGGCAGAGTTATAGAGCCCAAAGTGACCCCTCATATATAGATGACCAACCTATGCGTTCATCCAAATCTAATAAGAACTTAAATAGCTTCATCAATTTATGAGGATACTTACCTGAAGAACAAAGAGCAGCAGTCCCATAGCCATCTGATATACCACCTCCAAAGATGAAAAGTCCAAATGGAGGGTCCTCGTATTCCACTGACAGAGAATGATCTAATATCACGAAATCTTGAGTGGCCCATGAATATTCAGTGCCTGGAATCTTTGTCCACCTGATTGTCTCATCTTCACCAGATTCTGATGATTTGGCCAATGAATTTTCAGTGCCTATAATCTTTGCCCACCTGATTGTCTCATCTTCACCAGATTCTGATGATTTGGCTATAATCATGGCATAATTTCGGAAGTCCTTCATTCCATAAATGTGGTATGAATTGCAATAGCATGTTATGGCAGGGATGTTCATGAAGAAAGGGTCATAGGAATCGTCTCCTCTTTTAGCACCAGTGAAAAAAAACAAGACTTGGATTCTAGCATCAGCAGAGATAAAAAGTGGTTGAGAGTCCTGGATCTTAATTTGAACCACTTCTCCAGCCACCAGAGTACTGGATTCTGTTTTGGAGCTCGATTGATATTTGAGTAAAGTGTTCTCTGCAGAAACAATATATGCAATATCATATTCTGTCTGGAAAGGAGCAGGAGGGACAATGAAGGTGGTTCCCCAGTTCTGAACTGGCAGGAGCTGCTCAAAAACATGATCACAGGCTGTGAACCTGGAAACACACTTATGTCCACTCAAGACAGCCACAGGTTTGGTTGATTCAATCCTGGTGCCTGATAAATCTTCTGGGCTTTGCAGCTGAATTGCTTCAAAGGCCTTGAGGTCAGTCATCAAGATGGACCCAGCAGGATAAACCTTGCTTTTGTATGTCACAGTGCCTTTCAGGTGGATGGTCACTTTTGTGAGAACCTCATGGGCTACGATAGCAAATTGGTTTGTGCTATTTCTTATGGGGGTGACCACATAATATAACTGCCCCAGCTGGTGGATGGGATAAATCATTGTTCCATCACTTATGTTAGGCAAGTAGTTGTAGGAGATGACAGAAATGTCGTGGTCAGCTTCGATCAGCACCGCCTTATTAAATTTACCACTCCCCACCATTTCTAACGACTGTGGGAATTCAATGAAAATGACTTCTCCTTCATTGATGGTTTTGTGTAGTATAGTATTGCTTGTCGACACTGTAATGTTTGTCGCAAACTTATATCCAGAGATGTACAGTTCAGGGTTTTGACCAGATTGCTCAGGATTGTGAGTCTGCATGAAGACGGTAACAAAACTCTTCCCCCAGAAACTTACATGACAAGTTCCTGAAACAAAGAAGGACTTTTAGGAGAGGATAGATCTGCTTGTGCATTAAATTAGGATACTTCCCTGTCTGTTCTTCTTGTTTCTGGTTGTCAGAAAGTCCAGAATAAAGCAGGGAAAATAAGAACCAATGAATTCCTACCCCCAGTCAGCTATTTTACCCTTTTATCACTCCATCACCTTCTATTCCACTTTCTATATTTAAAAAATATATCAATCACATCTAATTTAGTGATGGTGCTACACCTTCCTCCATGTCCCTGTGGCCAAGGTGGCGCAGTGGTTAAATGCAGCACTGCAGGCTACTGCTAGATCAGCAGGTCAGCGGTTCAAATCTCACCGGCTCAGGGTTGACTCAGCCTTCCATCCTTCCGAGGTGGGTAAAATGAGGACCCAGATTGTTGGGGGCAATATGCTGACTCTCTGTAAACCGCTTAGAGAGGCCTGATAGGCCTATGAAGCGGTATATAAGTCTACTGCTATTGCTATTGCCTTCGGACACGACAAAATGTCACAGTATGGCCCCTGACTATCTTTTACTGATTGGCCTCCTTGGTTAAAGCCAATATGCACATTTCATCTGTTTTCCATTTGTTTGGATTGCTTTCCCTGTGGATAAATATCCCGAGAATTGTATTTCAAGGTAACTCTGAACCATTAAGAACCCCTTTCGGGGGTAGGAAGGAGGGAGGGAAGGAGGGAGGGAAGCAAGGAGGGAAGGAAGGAGAGAAGGAGAGAAGAAAGGAGGGAAGGAAGGAGGGAAGGAAGGAGGGAAGGAAGGAGAGAAGGAGAGAAGAAAGGAGGGAGGGAAGGAGGGAATGTAGGAAAGAAGGAAGGGGGGAAGGAAGAAAGAAAGGAAGGGGGAAAGGAAGGAGAGAAGGAGAAAAGAAAGGAGGGAAGGAAGGAAGGAGGGAAGGAAGGAGGGAAGGAGAGAAGGAGGGAAGGGGAAGGAGGGAGGGAAGGAAGGGGAGTAGGAGAGAAGAAACGAGGGAAGGAAAGAGGGAGGGAGGGAAGAAGAAGTAGGACCGTTGTAAGATAAGATGGATCTATGGGATGTTAAAAAAGCAATCTTCAAGTATATTGTCAACAGTAGGGAAAAATTGTTATAAATACATATTATTAATAACAGTTATGAGATCATATAATTGTGAATGTATATATGAAATTGATAAAATAAAATAAAAAAATAAAAAAGAACCCCTTTCAGCCCCCATTCTGAGATTCTGGTTACCTTTCTGAACACATCTCATGACTCCTTCTTGGGACTCACAGGTCTCCTGAGCGGCACAGCTGTGGTCAGAACAGGTCAGACCCTCACCTGGGAGGCAGGTACATTTCTTCGTGCAAGCATTCAACAGAACCATCTCGTTGTGCTGTAGTCAAAATGGAAAGGCAAAAAACAGAACACAATCAAAGCTGATTTCAGATCTACAACAATGAGAGATCTGAATTGTAAATGTTGTTCACCGAAAAGGTCTGAATAGATGTATCTGTGCGACTTTCACAGAAATCTAAGATATCCCTATTAGAAAAGAAGAACATGAAAAAGAAAGAGAAAAAATATCTAAAGAAGTGATTTCCAAACTTCCTTACAGCAGTTACAAACATGGTTACAATTATCATTTCCACTCTCCCAAACTACATATCACGGTTTCCTTCTTCCCATGAACTTTTTCCTTTTAATCAGTATACCTCACGTTCACCCATTCATCTTTCTCCATTTTCAACAAAAAGGCAATAAAGAATTTATTCTTTATTTAGTCTTTTATAAGAAATAATTGTCGTTCCTAAAAGCACAGCATTTTGCATCACTTTGATGCGACTCTAAATAATCTAAGTGAATACACCCATCAAATTCCCATTGCAATGTGAAAGCCCTGAAAAATTATCAGTTGGGAGATCACAAAGTACAAAGTCAAGAAGAATCAGATGGCAACATTTAGAGGGGAAACCCTGAGCTTCAGATGTGTAAAAAAAATATTTATCTCTTGCAGTCCAGTCCTTGCAGTTTCATCGTTTTCAGATTTCGAAGATGATAAAATTTTAAAGAACACAATCCAATGAAGTTGAGAAATTAGCAATAGCAATAGCAGTTAGACTTATATACCGCTTCATAGGGCTTTCAGCCCTCTCTAAGCGGTTTACAGAGTCAGCATATTGCCCCCACAGTCTGGGTCCTCATTTCACCCACCTCGGAAGGATGGAAGGCTGAGTCAACCTTGAGCCGATGAGATTAGAACCGCTGCGCTGCAGATAGCAGTCAGCTGAAGCGGCCTGCAGTACTGCACTCTACCCACTGCACCACCTCGGCTCTCTAATTGGGGGGGTCATGATTCCACACACTCTGAACACCAGCCACCCCCAAATTTTTCCTATCATTCATTGAGAAGGACTAATGTTTTAAACATTTTATTGCATTGTGTTTTTATTTGGTGAGCCACCCAGAGTTCCTGTGGATAGCTGGATGGCTATCTAAAATTATTTAATAAGTAAATTTAGTAAGTATAGGCAACAACAACAGAGAGTACAGAAGTAAGTCCAAAACATTAGTTACTTGGTAGTAGCGTCCGTTGCTGAAACAGCCACACTTTTCTTTGGGAATGCATACAGCGCCATCAAATAAAAACCCATCATCACACTGGCAGCCCTCCGTGCAGGTCTCTGGACATGGCTCAGCATTTGTGACGTTGGCACAGTGGTTGGAGCAAGTGTCAGTGCAAAGTTCATAGTGACTGTTGGCTGGACAGGTCATAGCTGAATGGAAAGAAGAGACATAGGAAATCATAATTTCCTGCTCAAGGTGAGAAGAAAGAAGGCAGATAATCTTCCGTACCCCTTGGTAAGGAGAGTAGAAAACAAGATCCATGGAAGAAAAGGAACAGGTCCCAAAGATGATTTTTCAATAGTTAGGCTTATATACCGCTTCATAGGGCTTTCAGCCCTCTCTAAGCGGTTTACAGAGTCAGCATATTGCCCCCAACAACAATCTGGGTCCTCATTTTACCCACCTCGGAAGGATGGAAGGCTGAGTCAACCTTGAGCCTGATGGGATTTGAACAGCCAAACTGCTGAACTGCAGTCAGCTGAAGTAGCCTGCAGTGCTGCATTTAACCACTGCGCCACCTCGGCTGATTTTTCAATAGACAACTGGACTTTCTTGTTTTTCTCTGAAGACATTTCACTTCTCATCCCAGAAGCTTCTTCAGCTTCTTTATTTTTATTTACAATCTTTTTTTTCCCATTTTCATAACATATAATCACATGTATACTATTACATAGCCAATATCATGTTGTATTAATTACTAATTACATCAGTTCATCTTGCCATCAACTCCCGGAAAAAAAAACAACTAAAAAAGATAGAAACCAATTATTGGCTCTTCTGCTCTCCATACACCACTTTCTTCTGCCTCTCTCCTCCCCCTCCTTACCTCCTTTCTTCCCTCCATCATCCTTTTCTACTCTACTTCCCCTTCCTTTCTCCTTCTCCTCTCTCTTCTTTCCACTCCTCCTTATTCTCCTCATCTTCCTCCCCTTGCCCTCTCTCCTATCCCTCTCTTCCTATCTTTCTTCTCACCTCTGCTTCCCACTCTTCCTCTCATTCATTTTGTGTATTTCAGCTTCTGAGCAAACTCCATTCTGAGTTGATGGTATTTATACTTCCATATCAATATACTTAACATATCTTAGTTTTAAAGAAAAAATTATAGGAGACAGTATACATGTGCAAACATATTATTTTAAAACCTAACACCACTCCTCAAGCCTAATATACTTCCCTCCCTCCCACCCTCCCCCCCACTCACCCCCAACCTTCCCTCCCCTGACTTCCCAGAACTTATACACGGTATAAATCTTTAACAAAAACAGTCTAAAATATATTTGAAAAAGAGTAGAAAATTGATAACATCTTCAAATTGAACTTAGCTCCTCCTTGCTAGACTAACTTTAAACAAATGGAAAGAAGAGACATAGAAAATCATAATTGCCTGATCAAGGTGAGAAGAAAGAAGGCAGATAATCTTCCGTACCTCTTGGTAAGGAGAGAAGAAAACGAGATCCATGGAAGGAAAGGAACAGGTCCCAAAGATATTTTTTCAATAGGCAACTGGACTTTCTTGTTTTTTCTGAAGACATTTCACTTCTCATCCCAGAAGCTTCTTCAGCTCTTTTTCAGGGACAAAGCTGAAGAAGCTTCTTGGATGAGAAGCAAAATGTCTTCAAAGAAAAACAAGACAGTCCAGTTGCCTCCTGAAAACGCTCCTTTGGGAGAACCAGGACCTGGATAACTGAGTATCTCCATAGACGAAAGGAACAGGTCACTGATAGGATTTTTTCCTTAGCCATATCAACAATTTTACTAGCTAGATGCCTTCTAGAATGTTAGTTTTAGCTTTCTAATTTCCAATCACATCTGGTTATCAGCTCAGCAACGCCCAAAGCTGAGTAGACATAAACTTGGGGAAAAAAAGTTCCAACTTTTTTAGATCAGATTATTTTCTTATTTGTAACATGCTTAAAGTCTCATCAAGACCCCACATTTCTTATTGTTAGATGCTATCAGATTCAGGGGCTTTAAGAAAAGGTTAAAAATGATTAGTCAGTTGATTACCATAAAATGAGAATTAAATATTGAAATCCTTTCTTCAATGCATATAACAGAACAGAATAGAATTCTTTATTGGCCAAATGTGATTGGACACACAAGGAATTTGTCTTTGGTGCATCTGCTCTCAGTGTACACAAAAGAAAACATACATTTGTCACGAATCATAAGGTACAACACTTAATGATAGTCATAGGGTACAAATAAACAATCAAATCATACTAGGAAACAATCAAGCAACCAAATCACATCACTTCAGGGATGCTGGGAAGGCCAGAACTTCAAAGACTCTGTTCATAACCACCATTCATTCAGTGCCATTGTTACTTTAAATGGTCACTGAATCAGTAGTTATTAATGAAGGACTAGCTGTATGTTGATTTTACATATATATAGAAACTTATATTTGCACTCCATATCCCCTCTTATTTCTTGAAAGTAATATTAAGCTTTTAAATACTTATCGGAGAAGTAAATAGATGTGAGCCATAACGATGCATGATACTAGAGCAGGCTTTCTCAACCTTGGTTCCTTTAAGATGTGTGGACTTCAACTCCCAGAACTCCCCAACCAATATGGCTGCCTGGGGAATTGTGGGAGTTGAAGTCCACACACCTTGAAGCTTTCAAGGTTGACAAAACTGTACTTAAGTATCATACTGTCTCCAAGGTAGGCTCGGTTTAGCAAAGGTGGTAAAAAAGCCCTGATATGTCATGTGACACAGCCGTGATGACGCAACTTTGACACCCCCTGCTCTAAGGATAGTTTTCCCATGTGCATTTCACTCAACTGGCTTAATCCTTCAATGAACTACAAATCATATGGAATAAAGAGCTCTTGTCCAAGCAAAAACAAATGTGATATACAGTTTCCTTCAGGAAGAGCTCCTTTCAAACACAAACCCACACAATCAGAAAGACTCACAGAATTAATGGTATTAAGTTTGACAGTACTTACGGGAGGTACAATGACCCTGTGAGCCAAAGCCATCATACTGTGAAAATCCAATGATGAAGACCCCAAGTGGAACAAGAAGACCCTCTGAAGAAAGGACACCTATTCCTCTAGCCAAGCTGTATTCAGTCCAATGGTATTCTGTGTCTGGGACTGATTTCCACTGGCTTTTTGCAAAGGTCCTCCTCTGTATTCTGATTCCACTGGGATCAGAGGTTTTAGCTACGATGATTGCATACTTATTCAACTGCTTCACATAAGGAAGATCATATGATCTGCAAAAGCTTGTAACCGCTGGAATATTGAGTAGCAATGGCCCCTGGTCTTGGCTTTCACCACCAGTAGAGAAGTAAAGCACCTGGATTCTAGCACTGGCGGAAATAGAAACTGGCTCAGAAGAATATTTCTTTAGCTGCATGACTTCTCCAGATTCTAGAGTGTGGGAGCTTAGCACATCCCCATGTTGGTATTTGACAATAGTGTTTTGGGAAGCGGTTATATACAGTGTGCCACTCCTGTTTTGGAAAGGGAGCAGAGGAACAATGAAGAAGGTGCCCCAGCTTGAACTGGGCAGCAGCTGTTCAAAAACCTGGCTGCAGGCGTTATCTTTCATAATACAGCTGTGTCCGCTGAAGACAGCCACGGGTTCTTTTGATTCGATTCTGGTACCGGATAAATCCTCTGAGCTTTGCAGCTGAAGTGCTTGGAATGCCTCAAGATTAACGGAAAGTTTACTCCCTGCAGGATAAGCCCGCCCGTTGAGTAGCACATCTCCTTTTAGGGAAACGTCAACACGAGTGGCAGCTTCCTGAGCTACAATGGCAAATTCCTTGACACCATCTGTGTTGCTATCATTTGGAGTTACCACATGATACACTCTATCTAGCTGGTGGACTGGGAGCACAAGAGTAGTGCCAGCCGAAGACCTTCTGTGACCCTGGGCAAAGACTGAAATGTCTTTGTTAGCTTCAATGAACACAGTCATATCGAAATAATTTGATCCACTCATCCCAAATGTGCTTGGGAGTTTAACTGTTGTTGTGATTCCTTTGCTGATTACAAGTGTTTTCCAGAACTTATACTTGCTTACTGACACTTTGATAACAGTCGAGGGATGATGACCAGTGATTTGCAAATGGTATTTAGTGTCAGATGGATATTTCTGGTGATCTTGCATGAAAGCCAGGACAAACTTCTTTCCACGAGGACTTGCTCTTTGGGAGCCTAGAAGAGAAAACAAAGATCTTGGTCACGTTTCTCTCAAACGTCCCAAAGGTGCTTTTTCAAGAGGCCATTGAATTTTCAGTTTTTTTTCCTTCTCTCCAACAGTTGAACAAAGAAGTTGGAACGAGCTCCCCGTGGAGATTCGGACCCTCTCCACCCTTCAGCCTTCACCCTCTCCACCCTTAGAGCCAAGGTGGCGCAGTGGTTAAATGCAGCACTGCAGGCTACTGCTAGATCAGCAGGTCAGCGGTTCAAATCTCACCAGCTCAGGGTTGACTCAGCCTTCCATCCTTCCGAGGTGGGTAAAATGAGGACCCAGATTGTTGGGGGCAAGAGGCTGACTCTCTGTAAACCGCTTAGAGAGGCCTGAAAGGCCTATGAAGCGGTATATAAGTCTACTGCTATTGCTATTGCTATTCAGGCCTTCTGGACGGCCGTGAAGAACTGGCTGTCCCAGCAAGCCTGGGGTTGAATCCCCCCCCCCTACTCGAATCTGCTGTGTCTGTTGTGCTTTTAAACTGTTTGTATTGTCTGATTGTCTTTGTCTTACTTTTTGTAATTTCCCTTCCCTTGGCTTTGTTCAGCCGCCCTGAGTCCCTTCGGGGAATAGGCCGGCCTACAAATTGAATAAAATCCAAATCCAAAGTGACAAAAGCAGCTTTTCAAAGCAGACATAAAATTGCTAACTGTGATGTCATGAAGTAAAAAATATTCTCTTTGGGGGTGGGGGAGATACAAATAGCTCTTGTTTTCCTATCAGGCTGTTCTGTTTGCTTGTAACTGGATGAGAACCAGCTTTCATAGTAATTATTAAGAAAGGTACTGAAAATCAGGGCTAAATTTACCATTTCTATGTGGCCAACTCAGATGACTGATCCTGAGGGGGTGACAACATGAGGATGATGGAGAAAGACTGATCATAAAGATTCAGTTTAAGCAAAGCTTAACCATAATGACCACATGAACATCGGCTTTGGGGGGGGGGGCAGAGATATGATAAAAAATGGTTTGCTTTGAGGAACAATTTATCAACTCTTTCTTTAATCTACTGCTCTAAAGCAGGGGTGTCAAACTCAAGGGCTGGGGGCCAACTCCAGCCCATGGGTTGCTTGGATCTGACCTGGGAAGGCCACCTTGGAAACAGCAAAGGACTGGCCCACAAATGCCTCTGCCAGCAAAAATGGAGCTCGGGGGAGCCATGCGCCCCACCTCCACGAGCTCCATTTTTGTTGTCAGAGGGCAGCAGGAGGCTGAAAATGCAGCCCAGGGGGCTGCACACAGCTCCCCAAGCTTTTTTTTTGCTGGCAAGAGACTGTTGCAGCCAAAAATGAAACTTGTGAGCCACTTTTAGCTAGCAGAGCACTCGGGCCACCAACCCCGACATGAGTGATGTCAGGCTGGCCACGCCCACCCTGGCCATTCTGACATCCCAGCGAGGTCAAACATAACCCTGATGTGGCCCTCAATGAAATTAAGTTTGACACCCCTGCTCTAAAGCATTCTGATAGTCCTTTAAAGCACCAAGTGTTATTTTAAAAAATACATTTTAGGTCTGGATGAATTGCATATTTGCACAGCAGGTTTTTTTGAGGTCCTACAAGGAAGAAGTAAACCTCAGACAGCTCTTCACAATGCTGTGAAGGATATTTTGCAGGGTATCCTCCACAATGCAGGATATTTTGCTTTATAAAGAGACAAAACTAGATTAGGATTACCTAACCCTAATCCTAACCCCCATGGGTCAACTTCAACCTACTTCAACTCCAGCAGTGGTGGGATGCAATTTTCTTTTACTACCAGTTCTGTGGGGGTGGCATGGCTTGGTGCACATGGCATGGCGGGCATGGCATGGCTTGGTGGGCGTGGCAGGGGAAGGATACTGTAAAATCTCCATTCCCGCCCAATCAGCTGGGACTCAGGAGGCAGAGAATAGATGCGGGCAGGGTCAGTCAGAGATGGTATTTATCGGTGCTCTGAACTGCTCCAAATTTCCACCACCGGATCTCCAGAACTGGTCAGAACCTGCTGAATACCACCTCTGAACTCAAACCATGCTTTGCTCCCTAAATGGATCAACAAATGAAAACCTGGATTATTATTAATTTTAAAGGAAATTCTGGACAGAAAATTAGAGCCACGGGGTATGAAATATGTAATACTTGCAAGAGAAAGAGATTGATATAGACAGATATTTGTTTATGCATACAAACATACATACATGGGTCCGAATTCCATCTGCCGACCAATGCCAGCTGTCGACCAGCCGGAGGAGGGCCTTCTCTGTGGCTGCTCCGGCCCTTTGGAACAAGCTCCCCATGGAGATTCGGACCCTCGCCATCCTTCAGGCCTTTCGGACAGCTGTTAAGGCCTGGCTGTCCCAGCAAGCCTGGGGTTGAGTTCCCCCCCCCACTCGAATTTGTTGTGCTTGCTGTGCTTTTTTAAATTGTTGTATCACTGTCCTGTTTGTCTTACTTTCTGTATTTGTTTTTCCCCTTCCCCTGGTTTTTGTTCAGCCGCCCTGAGTCCCTTCGGGGAATAGGGCAGCTTACAAATCGAATAAATACCAAATACCAATACATACAGTTTTCTTGTATTTTAATTAGCTACATTCATCTTTCCCTTTCAAATGTATTGCTAATTATATGTCATAAGGCTTAACCTTCAAGAAAAAACATTTTTAAAAGCCTTTTCTTTTAGAAACTAGGACTGTCTGAATGGTTTGAGACATTTGAGACATACTTCTGTTTTCTGCTGTTCCCAAACTTAAACTCACAAAGCAAGTTGTTGGGAAAGCTCTGTGAATGCATAATTTACCAATATCCATCCTACTTACATGTTATTGGATGTCTAATTTTTATTGTTGTAACTGGATGGATGTCTTTTCCTAATCCAATCAAGTTTTGCTTTGAAGTATCTTTGTTATGCAAACTATATAAAAAGAAATGGAACTCTCTGTTCTATGATGTCTCTTTTGTAAAGAAGAAGAAGGAGGAGGAGAAGGCGGAGGAGGAGGAGGAGGAGGAGGAGGAGGAGGAGGAGGAGGAGGAGAAGAAGAAGAAGAAGAAGAAGAAGAAGAAGAAGAAGAAGAAGAAGAAGAAGAAGAAGAAGAAGAAGAAGAAGAATCCTTCTTATCTTTTTTATCTTAATTCAAATAAAGTATGTGGTTGGCGAACTGGCGTGTCACCCAAAATGTCGCGATGTGTCACCTTTGACATGAGTGTCATAGGTTCGTTATCATTGTGCTAGAAGGAGAGTAACTTTAAAATGATTTTGAGGAGAAATAGTTCCAAGCTCAGCTTTCCCTCCATGTGCCGGCAACTACAGAGAGACCACAAAATTCCTTACACACAGTTGAAACAACAGAAATATACATCAAACAGTCCAGTTTACTCACCACAGATTTGGGCCAAACCTGCCAAAAGGAGCAGAAGTCTTCTCAGTGCCATACCTACAAAAGGAGAAGAGATTAAGGATTTCCCCCCCTGCACCAACAAATCCTGCACCCCCAGAAACAAAGCCCAGCTGTCACTATGCAGACATCGTTGTAACGGGCATGAAATTAAAAGGTGAAACTATAATAATTAGGAGGACCATGATTGACAGCCAGTTTGGTGTAGCAGTAAATGTTACCAGTTCAGGAAATGGGAGGCTGGGAGTTCTAGTTCTATATTAATCCTGAAGCCGTGGGTGACAATCCACTCATCAGGAGTCATGAGTAGATTGAAGATATCACTCCCAAGTATATTATTAATGATGGTGGTTGGGGACACATTATGTAATGATCCACCACTGAGTAAGGCTGGGTGAAGTAAGGAAAAGTTGCTCTCTAGGCTCTACTCCTGCCTGCATTAAGCTGACAAAATGCCCGCTTTAATCTATGAGCAAATATGTGTAGGACTGTGCTTTAAGGCCAAATAAGTAAAGCCCATGGGTATATTTCATATGCAGAAAAAGGTAGCAGGTGCTCTCACAAAATGGCTGCCCTGATGAGTGCATGGGCATCCTTGGCAATTGGAGTTTTGGTCAAAATGTGTTATGACATCATAGCCCTCGTGGATGCTTATAGGTGGGTGTTATTGGGCCCAAAATGCTTTTTAAAAAAATAAAAAACAAAACAGTGAGCTGGTTTGTTTGTTTTTTTTTTAAAAAAAGCTTAAATAGCGTAAATAGCAAAGTTGGAAAGTAATCCTCAAACTGCATATAGTATTGAATTTTCAGAACCACACAGTATTCATTGTGGGGTTATAAAACAGCTAGTATCTAATTCAAATTTGTGCTTCGGTTTCAAGAGATGAATGAATTCAATATGTACGTCAGGCATGCACAAGAGCAATAGCGACGCGGTTTAGTCGGGCACGGTTTTGTCGTTCGCCCTTTTGTCGGTGAACCGACTCTAGGCTAGTCTATATTTCTTAGACTGACAGCATTGTTAAAAGTGGAAGGAAATGAGTTCTTCTTTATGCTTCGACAAAGTTTACTTATGTCATCAACTTGTCTTCAAATCCTTTGGAATAGAATTTTCCATTTTCTAAAACCTGAACTGATCAGATTCAGTGCTCCATCCTTTCCTATATAGATACTTTAATAGACGCATAGATGAAAAACTTGGAGCAGAACCTCATTTGATAAGGTGAAGAGTTCTCCTGTTCTTCATTGCCAATATTTTTTTTCTAAAATTCTAGATTCAAAGAGGAACTGTTTAAAACTGCAAGATGATAAAGGAAAAAACCTGAAGCTTAATTGAGAAAACTCAAGTATCATTTCTTGTTTAGTTTGCTGGAGCAGTTTAGAAATCACTTAATGCTCAATGTAAAAAAAATTTGCTTACCTTCAGCCAAAGAAATCAGTCTTGGTCTGACAGAGAAAGAAGAGAAGGGAGAATTCTTCTCCTTCTATTTTTATCAGTGTTCCTTCTCCTTTTTATAGATTAGAGATAAAAACTATAAATTCCTGTGGAATTATCAGTCATGCCCCAAGGGTTATTACTTGGAAAAATAAAACGGAGGCCTTAACCATGACACACTGGCTGATTTGTTTGGCAATCCAATTACACATCTGAATGAAATCACTTAGCACTTTCCCAACTAAGTGATCAGAAATAAAAATGCTAGTAATCTAAGAGGCAACTCTACAAAAGAGAGTTGGATCATTCAACCATCTGAACCATGATAGATAACCATAAGCTAATGAGATTTAGGTATTACCTACTATACAGTTGATCCACAGAATTGCTTCTGATATATTTGCTCAAATCAATATTAAATTGAAGGAAAACATGTAGTAGTTTGCAGTTGAATGAATCTGATTTACAAGGGAGGCAAATAAAATTGACATCAATTATTGTTTGACTCACCCATACCTGGTGAATCTTTCTTCGAATCAACAGCAGCCTTGCAGAAAACAGAATCTGTAGAAGGTTGAAAATGTTCCTTTCACAGAATGATTGGATAGTAGAGCTACAAAAGTGGGGAGAAGCCATAAATGCCTTCCATTACGGAGATGTGAGGAATGAAATTAGCTTACCAGTTATTGGAGAATTCTGACTGAGAGTTATTGGCTATTGATTTGTTGTTATCAATTCATGCATAAGGTGATCAAAAATTATATCATGAATTTTGCCATTGTATTAATAATCCTTTCCTGCCTCTCTTGTTTCTGTTCCCAGCCAGTAACAATCCCCCCAACAAGACAATAGATGACAAAATCTAATCAATTTTATATATGTTAAAGCAATGTTTCTGACCTTTGGCCACTTGCAGTTGTGTGGATTTCAATTCCCAGAATTCCCCACACTTTCCAGCTGCCAGAGTTGGGAAAGACTATTTTATATCATGTACAGCCATGGCTCACAAGCTGCTTGCATCTCCAGTAAAACTCATTTAACAACTGCCTGACTTACCAATGGAAAATCTGGTCCCAATTGTGGTCATAAGTTGAGGACTATCTGTCCTGTTCGCTCAGAAGTTAAAATGCAATATTGCAGGCTAATTCTTCTCACTGCCAGCAGTTTGATTCTCACCGACTCAGCCTTCCATCTTTCTGAGATGGGTAAAATGAGGACCCCGATTGTTGGGAGCAATATTCTGTAAACCGCTTACAGGGGGCTGTAAAGCACTGTGAAGTGGTATATAAGTCTGAGTGCTATTGCTATGTAATTCTAAATTCTATTACTATTGCTATTAAAGCTACATCGTGCTTCCAACTGTTTTTGCACATGAAGCATCCTGCACATGTGTTGTGTGTTTTTGGAACATCACTGTGTTCATTTAAACTCACCTATCTCTCTCCAACGTCTGCAGTGTGAGAATAAGGATACAGAATGAGATGGGACAAATTCTGGGATGCCAATCAATGTCCATTTTGGAGAGGCCCCATCTTCCATATTCTAAATCAGCTGGCTTCACAGTTCCATGTATTTGTAGACAGTTTTGAGAAGGGTCTTAACCGTATCCCAATTATTTTTTTAAAAAAAGTTAAGGTTGGCCTTGCTTTGTGATTGAATACGTATTAGAAACAACTAAGATGGTGTTACAACAGGCGCTAGGGATGGTAAACAAAGCAACTCAAACTGTACATTATAACCTTTTAAATGGAATAACAAAAACATAAGAATGGCAAAGAAAAAGAATAACTATGTTAATGTATACCTATAATTGTATGTAAGAGAATAAATGAGAGTAAGAATATAAAACACAATATAGGTAAACAATATTTTGTTATAAATAGCTAAGTATAAATAAATATAGAATTGTACATAAAAATGGATAACGAATAAGGAGACCATGAATGCAAAATAGAAATGTATAGAAGGGAAAACACTAACTGTAAAGAAACCGATACGGAACTGCTGTATGATATATGATGGAACTTCTTGTTCCTATGTTATTTTAAGTCATGCGTTTGTTTTTGTTGATGTGTTTATGTGTTTAAAATAAAAATTAAAAAAAGAAAAGAAACAGCTACTATTTCCCAAGAATAAACTCTCGCTTAGGCTGGTTGTTTTTTACAATTAACAAGCAAAGGGAAATGAAACAGCTATGATTAGCCAACATGTTTGATGAGTCTAACAGTTCATCTTTGGACCAATAGCATTTCTATTTTTGAGAATTTGGGTGAACTACTAACCTTTGGTTTAATATGTGCAGCAGTGGCTTTTGCTTCTGTCTTTAAAGAAAGGGGAAACTTAAAATTTAACCAACACTGGGGGAAAGATGCAATTCTGACAATATCAGATTGAGAACTTACACTTGGAGAATAAGCAGCAATGGCAAAATTAACAGTATATATTCACAACAGAATAAAGAAAGGTAAACTTAAATTGTGCCCAACAATGTAAGAAAGATGCAATTCTGACAATATCCTATATGGGAACTTAAAACTGGAGAATAAGCAGCAACGGCAAAATTAACAATATATATTCACAACAGAGGTTTAATCAAGTTTAAATAAGAAAAATTCCAGTATACACAATACATCATGCAGCATGGCAAATATAATTAATTAAAGCATGGCATTTAAATATCTGCAAACACTGTAAATCAGCAGGTGTATAAAAATGGAGAAGTTGGAAACACACTCAGTGTTTTTCATTTTTCTTTTCTTTCTTTGGAGGGGAGGTATTTAATTTGCTTTGCTTTAGTTATCTACATTTCCCTTTTATTAACATGTAAACAAAATCTTAACAATACAATGGGGACCGTAATACTAAGTAAACAGCTCAAGATTGAATTTTATATTATACAATAAATATTTTGATGTAATCTGCAGTGGATTTTTCTTTTAATATTATATTCAGTTGTAGATTTTTTTTAAAAAACTAAATAATTTTATGCTTGCAATAGTAACATCCTAAATCATAACTGATATTGATAAAATACTATTTTCCTTTCTCTATTTCCAATGGTCTAAGTTAACTAAATAATAGAGTATGAATATGCTTCAATTGAACATCACTGCATTGTATTAACATTTACAAAAGCATAATAAAAAAATATTGTGGGAAAAAGAAGTTTACTTCTATGAAATTAACATACAGGTAGTCTTCGATTTACAAACTTTCATTTAGTGAATGATCAAAGTTACAGTGTCACTGAAAAACTGACTTGTGACCATTTTTTACACATCTGTAACGTCCGCATGGTCCCATGGTCAAAATTCAGTCTTGGCTCATATTTATGACATTTGCAGTGCCCCAAGGTCACGTGATCACCTTTTGCAGACTTCTGAAAGCAAAGTCGATAGGGAAGCCAGTTTCACTTTATAACCATGTTACTAAGTTACCAACTGCAGCAATTCACTTAACAACTCTGATCATAAAGTGGGGCTAAACTCACTTAATAACTGCCTCACTTAGCCACAGAAATTTTGGGGTCAATTTTGGTTGTAAGTCAATTCATGGTATTTAATAGCTGTCAATTATAAGGTGCTAATTTTTCATCTATACTTTTTCAAATCATCAACCAATAAGAAATCCTGAGCACATTTTTCCAATATTTAGCTAAATCTATGTTTTTCTGCTGCAGTCTGGGGTTTTTTTAATTGAATATTTGATTATGATTGATTCCAAATAAAGCAAAGGTCATTGTGGCTATTTCTAAACTCTCAAAGGAAAGATAATAATTTTGGGATTTGCTAGTTGTTTGGACGGAAACTTGAAATCCTTGGAGTGCTGCCCATGCAGATTTTATTAATGAGTTCCAAGAACAGGAAAATATTTGTGGCTTTTTTTATTTGAAAAAGCAAGTAACTGACACCTAATTCCTCAAACTTTGCAATCTCCCTTCGGGACAAAGCTCTGATATTGTGAAAGTACCCAATAACTTGTGCCTATGATTTTGGCATCTTTGAACAGGAAAAGTACAATTTTCCATTTTGTATCTGATAGTTCCCTCAACTTGGTACAAGCCACCTGGTACAAGCCATGAATAAAGGTAACCATGGATAAGATAGAGTTTGCAGGCTTAGGCTACAGTTTACATAATCCTACAGCTTCTCTATTATGGGAGTTATAATCCAAAATATTTGGAGGGTGTCCATTTTCTTCTCTGATGCATTGGGGTATCCTCCTAATTTACGTTAAACCTTTCATGACACCATGCCTAAATTCATCAACAAAGCAGACTTATAGCTACAATTTAATCCTATTCTCTGTTATCTGTGTTAAGGATATAAACCATGTGTCCTCCTTTATTATTTATTTAATTTCTACAGCAGTTCATCTCAACCAAGTGACTCTGATGTTTCATTACAGTTATACATTCATATGGAGAGTTGCTATGGCAATTAGCAATTTATTCAAGGTCTAGATGGTAACAGCAGACAAGGAATGCCAATCAAAACAGAATCAACAAAAGAAGGGTTTTGCTTTTAATAAGAGCACACAGAAGAATAATCACAATTCAGGCCAGAGTTCCAAGACCCAGCTCAGGGTTCTCAGCTGGTCCACAGAGGTCAAACTTTTACAAGTAGAATAAACACAACCTCACACATGATCCAGAAATTGCACAGTTGATTCCAATGAGGAATCATGGCTCAGGGCTTCCTCTTAAACCAGGCTGCAGCCATATGCCTTTAATCAGGGGATTTACTCCCTTGCTTGGCAAGGAGCTTTATAGAATATCTCTGTTCTGTTCTCCACTCTACTTGTCCAATGGGGGTTGGGGGATGGGAGACCTGACATTGTCATCAGTTGTTCCAGGCGGTCCCTATGTTTGATCGACCTCAGGTGATTCTTGGCTTTGTGTCTCATGAGGCTGCCGTTCCACAGGTTCTGCTGGAGGCTCTTCTTTTGAGTACTGGCCCATATGACAGCATATGTGACTATGTGACTCTAATTAGCATCTGTCTGCTCCTCACTTACTACTAGGTTTTGATATGCAAGGTTAAAACTTAAACTAGTATTTTAAGGGTGGTTGAAGTTGGAGAGAGTAGGAAGAAGGAAAACCTGCTTGAGGTGGAGCAGAAAGAGAATAAGTGGTGTTTTTTTTAAATGAAAACCATGGTTTTATTCCAGGCAAGGCCAGCTTTCTGCTGTGACCATAACCACCTCTCTGTCCACTTGTAGGCTCCATCATATTTCCTCAACGGCAAAAGGTTGGGGTTCCCATAATAAATGAAGCAGACCCAAGAGCTTTGGCTGGCTGTCATATATAGTACCTTCATTCCATAGATGCAGTTGGATCAGAAGCGTTATTATGAGGGACAAGGTGATTTTTCTCTTCTTTTTTTATTTTATTTTAAACACATGAACACATCAACAAAAACAAACACATGACTTAAAACAGCATAGGAACAATAAGTCCCATCATATATCTTACAGCAGTTCCGTATCGGTTTCTTTACAGTTAGCGTTTTCCCTCCTATACATTTCTATCTTGCATTCATGGTCCCCTTATTCGTTATCCATTTTTATGTACTATTCTATATTTATTTATACTTAGCTATTTATAACAAAATATTGTTTACCTGTATTATGCTTTATATTCTTATTATCATTTATTCTCTTACATACAATTATAGGTATACATTCACATAGTTATTCTTTTTCTTTGCCATTCTTATACCTTTGTTATTCCATTTAAAAGGTTATAATGTACAGTTTGGGTTAATAGCAATAGCAATAGCAGATTTTTATATACCGCTTCATAGGGCTTTCAGCCCTCTCTAAGCGGTTTACAGAGTCAGCATATTGCCCCCAACAACAATCCGGGTCCTCATTTTACCCACCTCGGAAGGATGAGTCAACCCTGAGCCGGTGAGATTTGAACCGCTGAACTGCTGATCTAGCAGTCAGCTGAAGTGGCCTGCAGTACTGCACTCTACCCACTGCGCCACCTCGGCTCTTGCTTTGTTTACCACCTCGGCTCTTGCTTTGTTTACCATCCCTAGCGCCTATTGTAACACCACCCTATTTTCCCTTTCTTTTCTCCCTCCCTTCCTTCTCTACTTCCTTCCTTCCTCCTCTCCTTCCCCTTCCTTCTTCCCTTATCTCTCCCCTACTCCTACTCTCTCTCTCTTCCCCTTCCTACCCTCTCTCCTTCTCTTTCTCTACTAGGTGATTTTTCATTGGACAAAGGTACGTATGTGTAATATGTAAGCATAGGCAGACCTGCCTCCCGCAGCATGTGCAAGGGGAGTTAACAGGGGACAGATTGATAAGAACATTATCAAGCCATCCTTCTGCAAGCCCTACCCTCTTTTGCATGTGCATCATCCATATCTCTCTCTCTCTCTCCTCTCTCTCTCTCTCTCTCTCTCTCTCTCTCTCTCTCTCTCTCTCTCTCTCTCTCTCTCTCTCTCTCACACACACACACACACACACACACACACACACACACACACAGACAAACACACACACACACACACACACACACGAGTGATACTTGTGGAGCAATGGACCAAT
The DNA here is from genome assembly GCF_051295495.1 of Thamnophis sirtalis. Taxonomy (NCBI): domain Eukaryota; kingdom Metazoa; phylum Chordata; class Lepidosauria; order Squamata; family Natricidae; genus Thamnophis; species Thamnophis sirtalis. The sequence goes on along the minus strand of NW_028261393.1, from coordinate 10,687,084 downwards.
GTTGCTTTTGTCTGAAAAGAGCTTCTGCAGACACCTGCGCCTTGTCTCCCGACTGTTCATCTGCAGAGATCCTAGTCCTTCTTGGTCAGTGCTCTGTCTGATCATCACTGTCTGCATACCTGTGCTGCAATTCAACGAAATGGGAACCAGGATGTGCCATTCAAGCAAAGCATGGAGAACATTCAGTATTCATTGGCATCGGAGCCACCTGAGTCAGCTCGCTCACTCTGCCTCAGAAGGGCCAGGCTGAGAGGTGGAATCATGCTGCAAAAATTGAACATAACCAATACTTCCCCAATCATCTTTCCTCCCAAAGTCGTCTCTACCATTATCATTTAGTACAGCCTTCCCCAACCTAGTGTTTTTTCCACTGTGTTGGACTTTACACCCCATTGTTCCAAGCCCACTGCGGCCCCTTGGTGTGATAGCCCCCATTCAGGTTGAAACAATCAGACTCTCTTGTGTCATAACCAGGGAGGAAGCTTTAAAATGTTATGAAATTGATATGTCCTGGGATTATGAAAGAGATAACTAATGTACTTGGCTAGGTGCATGTAAAGTTCCTGTTTTTTGGTTCTTTTGAAGGGCTGAATTAATCAACTTGTCATGCTGTTGCAACAAACGCAAGTTTATTTCTGTTTTGTAATTCTGAAGAATCACATTGCCCAACATCTGTGACCTGAGTAAATAATGAATGTACTTATCATGCCCTGGGTTTTGACAAACTGACTTCTTGCTGTATCTTGTGTAATTTGGCTTTTGCCTTTGTCCAACCAATAATCCAAGAGGTTAAACAAATTTTAATCTTTAGCAATAGCAATAGCAGTTAGACTTATATACCGCTTCATAGGGCTTTCAGCCCGTGACCCGTCAAAACCGCGCTCGACTAAGTCGCACGCGATTAAACCGCGTCGCTGATGTCATCAACAGGGCGACAACAGCCAGTGCGGAGAAAGAAGGGCGCTTTAAATAGCACTTTGAAAGCAAGCCGATTCAACTTAAGGTAAGGGTTAGGTTTAGGGTTAGGTTAAGGGTTAGGGTTAGGTTTAGGGTTAGGTTAAGGGTTAGGTTTAGGGTTAGGTTTAGGATTAGGTTTAGGGTGGTTAGGTTTACGTTTAGGGGTTAATTTTAGGTTTAGCGTTTACAGCGTGCTTCTGTCTCTGTGCTGTTGTCGCCCTGTTGATGACGTCTGCTACGCGGTTTCGTCGAGCGCGGTTTAGTCGAACGCGGTTTTGTGGTGGAACCCTTTCAGCCCTCTCTAAGTGGTTTACAGAGTCAGCATATCGCCCACACTGTCTGGGTCCTCATTTCAGGGGCTGGATGAGTTTCCTTGGATGTTATCTATGAATGAGCTTTCCTTTTCTCTATAGAAAGAAGCAGAAGGAGCAGATGGGAGATAAAAGAAGTTAACCAGGTTGCTTATACTTATTCCTTGAAGGGCTGCTGTATAGAAAGGTGAAGGTAAGAGGATATTTAGGAAATAGTTTGTGCTACTAATCAGATGGATAATTTCAATAATTGGTTAAAGGCATCTGTGGCTGAATGTATTTATATTTTATATATATTTAATCCAGCCTTTGTTATTTTCTTTATAAACAACTCAAGACAACGGACATATCTAATACTCCTGCTTCTTGCTATTCCCCCCACAACAATAACCCTGTGAAGCAGATTGAGAGAGAGTGATTATCTATCCCAACGTCACCCAGCTGGCTTTTATGGCTTAAATGGGACTAGAACAGTGATGGGTTCCGGGTGGTACAGTCCGGTACGGGCGTACCGGTGGCAGCTGGGAGCAGCGGTGGCTCATTGCGCCCCACCCGCCCACCCTCGTTCCTTATCTCTTTTTGAGTGAAATGGGCCAATTGCAAACACGCGCACATCGTACGGCACCTGTGCAACCTCCACCGAGTAGCTGGGGCATTGCAGGGCAGTGGCATGCACATGCATGCTCAGCGTGCATGCCCAAGGTGGACGCCCGGCCCTGTCACAGCGTACCAGTTGCGACGGGATCCGGATCCCACCACTGGACAAGAACTCACCGTCTCCATGTTTCTAGCCTACTGGAAGTAAGTTAATCATTAGATCAAAAGGAAGGAAGGAAGGAAGGAAGGAAGGAAGGAAGGAAGGAAGGAAGGAAAGAAGGAAAGAAGGAAAGAAGGAAAGGAGAGAAGGAGAGAAGGAAAGAAGGAAAGAAGGAAAGAAGGAAAGAAGGAAAGAAGGAAAGAAGGAAAGAAGGAAATTTAATTTAATTTAATTTAATTTATTAGAATTATAGGCCACCCAATCCTGGAAGACTCCAGGCGGCTTACAGAGAACAAAAGAAAACAAACAAAATAAAAATACAAAATTTAAAAATTCTCCAACATGCATACATTCTGATTGGGGCTGGACCCTACATAATAAGGTCAAGAGCCCCAGGCCTGCCAGAACAGCCAGGTCTTAACAGCTTTTCTGAAGGCCATGAGGGTGGGTGAGGTCCGGACCTCTGGGGGTAGCTGATTCCACAGGGTCGGAGCAGCTGCAGAGAAGGCTCTCCTCCGAGGCCCTGCCAGCCGACACTGTCCGGCTGACGGCGTCCTAAGGAAGCCCACCCTGTGGGATCTTATCGGCCATTGGGAGGTATGTGGCAGTAGGCGGTCTCACAAATACGCTGGTCCTAAGCCATGTAGGGAAAGAAGGAAAGAAGGAAAGAAGGAAAGAAGGAAAGAAGGAAAGAAGGAAAGAAGGAAAGAAGGAAAGAAGGAAAGAAGGAAAGAAGGAAAGAAGGAAAGAAGGAAAGAAGGAAAGAAGGTTGGTTGAGGAAAGTAAATATAGATCAGGATGAAGAAAAAGCTCAGCCAGTTTGGTCTAATAATTAAGCTCCTGACCTGGAATCCAGGAGACTATGAGTTCCAGCAGTCAGGGGTGGGCTTCAAAAATTTCAGCAGCGGATTCTCTGCCCAGTTGCTGGGTGGGCGTGGCCATGATGGGCGTGGCCTAGTTGGCCTCCTGCATCACAGCAGGGGGGTCGTTTTCACTTTCCCCAGGCCCTGGAGGCTTTCCTCAAGACTCCGGGAGGGTGAAAACTGCCTCCCTAATTCTGGCCTTTTGGAACTTCCAGGAGCCCCATTTTTCCCCCTCCCCGAGCCTCCGCATGGGCCCTGCACTTGCCTCACATCCAAAACGGGCCACATGGAGACTCCTGGGAGAGGGTGCGCAAGGTGGAAGGGGCAGGGTGGGAAGAGCAGGGAGGGGAGGAACCAGCCAGGGGTGAGATTTGGAGGTTCTCCAAACCAGCCATAACGTTATCTATGGATTCTACCGAACCCATAGTTGCCCAACCCTGGTTCTGGTCCTGCCTTAGATATGGAAGCCAATTGACTAATCTTGGGCCAGTCATTCTCTCCCAACCCAACCCATTCTAGGGTTAAAGTTGTGGGGGAAATAGGAGAGGAAAGAGTATTATTTATATTTGCCACCTTGAGCTACTTATAAAATAATAAAAGGTGGGATAAAAATCAAATAAACAAATGGAGACCTAGAAAAAATAGTTTAGTTTAGTTTAGTTTATTTGTCTTGTATGCTGCCTACTCCCGGAGGACTCCGAGCAGCTCACAATAGACAAGGGAAGGGGGATAAATAGACAAAGACAACACTTTAAAAAACGCAACATTCACAGTTTCCGTGGGGCTGGATGTTTCACAAGCCCCCCGGCCTGCTGGAGCAGCCAGGACTTGATGGCTTTGCGGAAGGCCGGGAGGGTAGTAAGGGTCCGGATCTCCACGGGGAGGTCATTCCAGAGGGCTGGAGCTGCAACAGAGAAGGTTCTCCCCCGGGGGGTCGCCAGCCAACATTGGCTGGCAGATGGAATCCAGAGGAGACCTAACCTGTGAGATCTAATCGGTCTATGGGAGGTAAATAGTACATGTTCTCAAGTTTGGCAAAGTCTGGACTGCGTTACCTTCAGCCCTTGCTGAACTTCAACTTCCATCAGCCTTAGAAACCACAGCTGATAGGGAGAAATACTGATAAGTTGCAATTCAGCCGCATCTGTGGGCGTATGATTTCCTCACCAGATCTTATTAGTCATTTAACCTCCCTGTTTGAAATGCAGTTTGAGACTCAGTTCAGCTTGAAATTGAATCTCTGAAATGGATACTTGCCTTCTCCTAATTCTTAGCCCCTTTAAAAATCTTCATTTATTATTATTATTATTTTGCAGGGAAAATTTGTGGGAAGAAATTCCTCACAGCATTTCTGTTCAACCTCAGAGACAGCCAACCCAATGCAAAATTCAAGCTGCTTATCGGGGCGCAGCCCCCTGCAAAAGCAGCCACAGTGCCTGTAAATGAGCTTAACTTCAAAAAAATAATAATAATTTCCCCTCCTGAAGAACACACAGTATCATTTCAGCTCCCAGCCTCCATTGAAATGCCAGGGACTGGTGTTTATGATGGTACAGCGCTAATCCGAGCTAACAAAGAAATCTCAGTTTGCTCTCACAGCCACAAAGAATACTCAACAGGTGCAACAGTCATCAACCCACCAACTGGGCCAGTTGTATTAAATGGTAACGCCCAGTGGATGATCTCCCATTATTGTTGCTATCAATACTCAAGTAGACATCCACGTATGTTTGTATGTTTATTACACTTGTATTCTGCCCTATTCCTGAGGGACTCAGGGCGGCTAACAAACAAGGTGGTGGTGGGGGAATACAACAACAAACAAAGACAAAAACAAATACAAAAAACAGCTTAAAAACAACGCAACAGTCGCAACAATTCAAGTGGGGCTGGGAACTCATCAGCCCCAGGCCTGCCGGAACAGCCAGGTCTTGATAGCTTTGCGGAAAGCCTGAAGGGTGGTGAGGGTCTGGATCTCCACGGGGAGATCGTTCCAGAGGGCCGGAGCAGCCACAGAGAAGGCCCTCCCCCAAGGGGTCGACAGTCGACATTGGCTAGTGGATGGTATTTGGAGGAGGCCGAATCTGTGGGATCTAATTGGTTGTAGGGAAGTAATTGGCAGGAGGCGGTCTCTCAAGTACCCAGGTCCAATACCATGTAGGGCTTTAAAAGTAACGACTAGCACCTTGAAGCGCGTCCGGAGACCAACAGGCAGCCAGAGCAGCTCGCGGAGGATAGGTGTAACGTGGGTGTACCGAGGTGCACCCACAATCGCTCGCGCGGCTGCATTCTGGATAAGCTGAAGTCTCCGAATGCTCTTCAAGGGCTGCCCCATGTAGAGCGCATTACAGTAGTCCAGTCTTGAGGTCACAAGGGCGTGAGTGACTGTCCCGGTTCAGGTAGGGACACAATTGGTGCACCAGGCAAACCTGGGCAAATGTACCCCTGGTCACAGCCGACAGATGATGTTCTAAAGTCAGCTGTGGGTCCAGGAGGACTCCCAAATTGCGAACCCTGTCTGAGGGGCGTATAATTTCACCCCCCCCGCCTGAGAGATGGAATACAAGGCCAATCTTTGGGAGGGAAAAACACAAGCCACTCGGTCTTGTCAGGATTGAGTGCAAACTTGTTCACACCCATCCAGACTCTGACAACCTCCAGGCACTGACACATCACTTCAACCGCTTCACTGAGTTGGCACAGGGCAGACAGATACAGTAAAAGGACCACTGACTGTCAAGGGAAAGTTTACCCTGCAGAAGCAAATTTGTTATAGATCTCAGGGCCTTCCAGGAAATCCAGTTGCAAAAACACAGATTATTCAAGCACCTAGATTGAATTGACCAAATCTATAGCTGACCTGAGTGGACGCAGTTGAACTAAAAAGTTCACAACTTGTGATCATGTTGCTTGAGCGGCTCCTGCCAGTTTTCCACTGGGGAAGCACCTTCATTGTCCCATCTCAATGTTGAGGTGACACATGTTGCTACATCCCGAGTGTGTGTGTGTGTGTGTGTGTGTGTGTGTGTGTGTGTGTGTGTGTGTGTAGATTTTTTTACAACCCCTGGTAAGCCCCAATTATGGGGGGAAGCTAACTGCTTCCATCATCTGTCCTTCGGCTCGTCACAAGAGTCCATCACGACAGAAACCCAATATTTTTACTGCTGCCTTTGTTATATTTGTGTTTTTTTATTTGTGCTGATCAGCACAAATAAAAAAACCATATATATGTATATATAGTCTCTTATGACGAGCCGATGGACAGAGAATGGAAGTGTGAACTTCCATATTTGGGCATACCAGGGGTTGTGACTTTAAATAAATAAATATGTATGTATGTATGTATGTATGTATGTATGTATGTATTTATGTATGTATGTATGTGTGTGTGTATATATATATATATATATATATATATATATATATATATATATATATATATGTGTGTGTGTGTGTGTGTGTGTGTGTGTGTGTGTGTGTATGTGTGTATATATATATATATATATATATATATATATATATATATATATATATATATGTGTGTGTGTGTGTGTGTGTGTGTGTATATATGTGTATATGTCTGTATATGTCTATATATGTGTATATATGTGTATATATGTGTATGTATAAATGTATGTGTATATGTATATATGTATGTGTATATATATGTGTGTGTGTGTATGTGTGTGTATGTGTGTGTGTATATATACACATATACACATACACATATACATACATGCACGCGCGCACACACACACACACACACACACACACACACACACATATATGTTATATTTATGCTGATAAATAAATAAAGGGAGACTAGTATAGATCTATTTCAAGCTATTTAGCTCTCATCAGCTAGCCATACCCATGTTTGGGAATCGAACCTGTGCGTTGGGTATGGCTAGCTGATGAGAGCTAAATAGCTTGAAATAGATCTATACTAGTCTCCCTTTATTTATTTATCAGCATAAATATAACAAATGTAACAAAAAGGCAACAGTAAAAAATATTGGGTTTCTGTCTGGATGGTCTCTTGTGACGAGCCTAATGACAGAGAGTGGAAGTGTGACCTTCCTCCCATACTTGGGCATACCAGGGGTTGTGATTTTAAGTGTGTGTGTGTGTGTATATATATATATATATATATATATATATATATATATATATATATATATATATATATATATATATATATATATATATATATATATATATATATATATATATATATATATATATATATATATATATATATATATAATAAATCTGGGATCAAAGAAAAGCCCCATTTCTTTTAGCTGCAATTTTTTTCCTGTCCTGCCTAACACATTCAGAGCCATTGTACATTTTTGCTGATGCTAAAATCTAGGAGCTGTTGTTGTTCCCTGGTGCTTCTTTAACTCTTTTCTTTGGCTTCTGAAGCCCCAGAGAAAAACAGAATCTGTGATTCATTCCTTATCAACATTCCAGCCTGCAAGTTACTGTAGACAGCATCACATTTATAAGATGAATCAGAAGGATATTTGTGCAGTCATCGTATTTCAGAGATAAACCAGATAATATTAGGCAAAAGGGCCATTGAAAATATCTACTAGACATCAATTCTGAATAGTCTGTTCTTGGGCTGAACATTTCTTCCGTTCAGAAGGAAAGGGTCTATCTCTAAAGCATCCTATAAATCCTTTTGGACTTTTCATCGCTGGAAGTTCGTATCAGGATGGGCATGGATTTATGCTCTTTGGTTCCTGCAGTAAAGATTCATACTCTATCTATAATATAAAATCTATTGAGGTGAAAGATTAGAAGTTGAGTGGTTCACAATTAAGTTTTAATTTGGCCATTTCTTTCTGTCTATTTGTTCTGACCCAGCTCCTGAAAGACGACAAACCCTCTGAAGTTAACTCAAAAATGCTTTTATTAGGAGCTCAGGGAAAAGTTTCTCTCTCACCACAGGTTAACAGGCTGGGAGATGAATAGTTGCCTGCCACATCTATTCATCTCCACCCCTGCCTTTTATCCCCAGAGCTAAGGTGGGGCTTCGCTAGCACCAGTGGCTCTTCCTTCCCAAGGACCGGCCCATAGATTTCCACTGTTCTCCTCTCCCCTGCCTTCTGTGCATCTGTGCATCATGCACTGGACCCAGCTGTTCCTCCTCTTCCTCATCAGCCACCTGCAGACCTGGGGGCTGTTAAATCTCCCTCTGAGGGGTGACAAACAGCCCAGGCTCTCTTTCTGCCAGCTCTATTCCCTCTTCCCCCTCGGAGTTCCCAGGATGCCTTGGTGCTGACCCTGATTCCCACGTCTCCTACTCCTCTGATTTCACTGCTAGGGAGGCCAGTGGCTGATAGACCACAACACTATTCCTTTCCTGCCGATACTTTCATTCATCCACAATGTTCTCACTTTAACTGCTATTTCTTACTTTTCTTTCAAATACAAAATTCTGGATCAGGATTATACAAGGCAGGAAATATGTAACCTTCATTTTTATAGGAAGCTTTAATATAGTAATGGATTGCCTATTTTTTTAAAAAAATCTTCATGGCATCCTAAAACTTGCTGTTAAATAGCTCCGTTTAATGTGCAAGAAATCCTAACCTACCTATCTGCAGCTGCGCGAGCGATTGTGGGTGCACCTCAGTACACCCACGTTACACCTATCCTCCGCGAGCTGCACTGGCTACCGATTAGTCTCCAGATACGCTTCAAGGTGCTAGTCGTAACTTATAAAGCCCTTCATGGTATTGGACCTGGGTATTTGAGAGACCGCCTGCTGCCAATTACCTCCCAAAGACCCATTAGATCACACAGGGTCGGTCTCCTCCGGCTTCCGTCCACCAGCCAATGCCACCTGGCTACCACCCGGGGGAGGGCCTTCTCTGTGGCAGCTCCGGCCCTTTGGAACGAACTCCCCTTGGAGATTCGGACCCTCGCCTCTCTCCAGGCCTTCCGGAAAGCCGTCAAAACCTGGCTGTGCCGGCAGGCCTGGGGTTGATGAGTTCCCCTCCCCTCTCAACCTGTATGGCTGTATGATTCTTGTTTATTTTAATCATGTGTATTGTGTTCTATGTTGCCTCTCCCCTTTTGAGTTGTTCGCCGCCCTGAGTCCCTCCCGGAGAAGGGCGGCATACAAATAAACTAAATCTGAATCTGAATCTGAATCTGCTTGTCTTAGCTTACAAACAAAACCCAGCAGTGGAAGAATTCTTCAATTCCCATTCTTCACAATATAGATTCCTGATATATTATATCATCCAGTTTCTTCTGGAGACAGACAAACAGACAGAGCCACTCTTTGGATAGAATAGAGGTCCTTAGTATATTTAATTTGACGAATAATTCCAACCCTTCATTTCTACATGAAGGTCAAAATCTTCATTTACTGCAAGAAGGTTAACATCTTCATTTTGAGAGCAAAGTTGTCACTCAGAGAAAGGCAATGCAGCACATAGGTTAGGCACTTTCATTAGATAAGATGTCATCTATACTTTTTGCTAATGGTTTCTTCCTTTTCCCTCCCTGTCTGTTGGGCTTATTTCCTCAATCTTTTTTCTGTCACCTGCTAAGGCTAGCTGTAGCAAACCTTTAGATCGCCCACCCTCGCAACTGTAGTGGACATTTATATTCCCCATGCTCCTTCCAACAACAGCCTAATTTTCTGAGAATCTCTTTCTAACCAGGCAAGTTTTCTGAGATAGTGGGTTTATCGCTTTTTGGAAGCTGCTCATAAAAAAGGAATCCGGTAACAGGACAGAACGTCTTCTAACCCTTTTTTCGCGGAAAAACTTATTTCCCCCCAGCTCCTCCTATCGCTTAGAACAGTGTTTCTCAACCTCAGCAACATTAAGATATGTGGGCCTCCATACCAGAATTCTCTAGGCAATTGGTTGTTGTTTAATGTTAAAGAACATTCTTCCATGAACGAGAAGCTTTAGAAAGTGTTGTAGAATTCGTATTAATGTATTAAGTTTAGTCTTAGGCCTCAGATCATCGAAATCCTAAAACCTGGTGAAGAAAGTTAGCATCTACCCCTCCTAGAAGAATGAAATATTTTAGGAAATATTAAAAAGGCAGAATATTATATTTCCCTGGATGAGAATAGGAGAAACAGGTTTTTAAAGACAAAGACAAAACTCGCTTCCCCCAGCAGAAATTTGGTGCACATTAAGACTGGGCCAGCCTATCTACAAGATAATTAGATCTTCAGCTCCAGGCTGATGGGATTAAGATATGACCCTCCGGACATATTAGCCCTCTTCCCATCTAGCAGCAGAGTTCACCACATGGCACCTGGTGATAATACATCACCCAGCACAGTTCAAACAGATTTATCTCAGACAAACTCCTAAGATTTGCACATGACCCCTACAGCAACCAATAGAACACCTGCTCTTGCCACAGGAACAGGAAGCTCAAGTTCAAAGCCCAAGAGAGAATATAAATAACACTCACTCTCCATTCCATGTGTTCAGCTGCCTGGGACATAAACCTATGTGGCAGTGGTGGGTTGCTCTTACTGTCGCTACTGGTACACCGCTCATTGTCTGTTTGGGCATGCGCCGGACATGTGCTGTGCATGCATGCATACTCCACTGCCCCTGTGACACCCAGCTGCTCGTTGGAGGTCACACAGGCGCCGCATGCTGTGCACACGTTCGCAATTGGCCCGGTTGCTTTAAAAACAGGTATGGCACGTGGGCAGTCGGGCGGGCCAAATGAGCCACCGTACCAGTACGGTGGCCATTGCTCCCGACTACTACTGGTATAGCCGTACTGGGATGTACCGGCCAGAACCCACCACTGCTATGATGTGTTTGATGCCTCCCCCAGGCCCAGCCTGGTCATCTCCTGCAGTTGCTACACTTCTTCTCCAAAGAGGTACTTGCATAGATTTCAGCCTGCCCAGAGGTGGGTTGCTCCCGGTTCGTCCCAGATCGGGCGAACCAGTAGTAGCGATAGCGGGAGGCTCCACCAGAGGTGGGTTCCTACCAGTTCGCACCTATTCAGTAGAACCGGTTCGTCAAATCTACCGAACCAGTTAGAAGAGGTTCCACCAGTGGACCCGGAAAGCAGGCCACACTTACAGAAGAGGTTCCAAAAATTTTTGAAACCCACCACTGGTGAGTGTGTAATGTTCCGCAGTTATCTATGCATTAATAATGATCTAGTAATATTTCCTTATACATTTTACATAATTACATAATTGGTGTTTTCTTTCATACTTTGGATTTCTAATTTTTATTTCCGTTAGTTGGCAATTGCTAAAACCAATCCCACGTGAAAAAGTATTCAAAGCCTTCTTGATTTTAATTGTCAATTTATTTATTCCTGCACATTATAATATTTATTCATTTACATATCTCTGTTTTTCCACTGTTGTGCAAACACAATTCCAGCAGCTGCTAACATGTGTAAAATTAAATATATATTATACTCCCTTTCAAATAGCCAACAAAATATTTCTGGTTTTAATTCCATATCTTGCTTTACGATTGCTTCTAACCACTAACTTCTGAATAGCTACTTGGACCGACCTAAGTACTAATTCATAATTTCATATCCGGTCACATGGGTGGCAAGCCACTCCCATCCGGTCACATGTGCAGCAAGCCACTCCTATCCGGTCACATGGGTGGCAAGCCACTCCCACAAAGGAGGCCACACCCACAGAGTAGGTTCCAACAATTTTTGAAACCCACCACTGGGCTCCACCCACCCACCTAGGTGCTTCTGTGCCTGCTCATAAGCATTGTGCAAGCGCACGTGGGAGCATGCCTGAACCAGTAGTAAAAATATTGGCAACCCACCACTGCTTCATACATATCTTGCCTTTTTCTCCAAGGATTGTACCCACTTTTGAACTAAGGAGTAGACTGTATTTCTTCCTACTGTGCTAAAACCAACTCCCCAAAATAGACAGTTCCAGAACAACAGCAACAAAAAGTGGACAGGGTCAGGACAAAACATAAATTAGATCTCATTGAAATGCACATAGGTTTCGAAATAAATTAAATCCAGGCTGTGTGACTATTTAGCAGTCATGTAGAGATTTTTTTCCTTTTGTTTCCTAAAGACATCTCTCTCTTGGGAAAGGCTACGGAGGCTACACCCCAAGTTTATAGGGGAACTTACATAGCTCTGGCATTTTAGATTGTACACACTCCCCTCCCTAGTATGCTGTGGTCATTGATTTATATAAGTGGTAAGATTTGTCTTTTGGCAAGATGGGAGGAGATGACACTCTCTTTCTATTGGCATTCCAGTAAATAACCTGAGCAACTTAAATAAAAAGGAGTCTCTCTCTCTGTCTCTATTTATCTGTCTAGATATCTAGACATCATTTGCCTTTTTAATGCAGTGTGCATTTACCCTTCAGGAAAGACCATATAGTCTCATTTTTTAGGGAAAATATCCAATCATTGTATCGATTTTTCCATTATAAGGTATAACAGAAAATATAGTTTATGGTCACTTCAGATCTTCCCCAGAATACTTATTCTGGTGTTTTGGGTTTAATTCAAATTTTATGTAGGGATCAAGAAAAATTGTCAAATTCTTAAGTAATTGAATTCAATCTGCTTTTTCAGAGACACAGTGCTACCAACTGATTCAAAACACCTCTGTTAAATTCACCTACCTCTTATCTTCTGAGTTTTTTTTTCATCTAGTCGTAACTGCTTCCTTTTCTTTTTTAAATTAATATCTTTATTTGGTGTAACAAAACAATATTTAACCTTCAAATGAAGAATCTAAAAAAATAAACGGACAAACTAAAGACTCAAACTGAGCCTGGGTAGGGGGAACCCTATCTAATATTTTATATTTATCAATAGTCACTTATTTACCAATGAATTCACTCCTATAATATAAACACTTTATTATTGTGAGATATCACAAAATATCTGCTATAATAATTCATACTGCTGTATCCTTTGGTAGAAAGCCTGCCTTTTCCAAAGCAGATGCATCATACATTTTTAACAACTATTCCTGGATATTTGAAATAATATCATTTTTCCAATTTCTTAATATAATTCATTTTTGCCACTCGCAATGTTTGATCCAACCACAATTGCTCATAAAGTCAAATTCCGAAGCTTTAGCATATAATTCAAGATTACATTAACACCTATAACATTTTTTTTAGATGGATTGATTATATTCAAAATAAATATGGGACTAAGAAACTCCAGATAGCTTATGATTGAATCAGCAAGGAATGATATAACCTTTTTAGAGTTAGCTTAACAAAAGGAGAGTTAAAGTACAAGTGAGGAAAGATGCTAAAGTCTGTTAGTTTATTTTAGAATATAGTTGTTAAAGATTTATACCCTGTATTTGCTCTGGGAGGTCGGGGGGGAGGGGAGATCGGGGGGGAGGTGGGGGGAGGTGGGTTTGGGTGGGGGAGCGGAGGTAAATATTTGTAAAACCTTTTTAAAACTTTTAATAAAAAAACACCTGTAGCATTTTTATTTTTTCACATACATTTCCTGGTGTAAATTAATATATATTCTCAAAAGAATTCTACAGTAAATAATCACACGAACATATTATGTGTGTCCGTCTGGCAGACAGACAATAATGGAGTGATTTCCTTTGGTATGACACTTTCCAAATTTGGACTTATTCCTGATCTTTTATGGATGACCCCTTATTACCCCTTATTACCCCATTTTGAGGTCTGTACTCCTACAGGGGAACAAATCTTCTTACACTTTGTACTTGCAAAACATCAATCCATCCATCCCTGAGATCCCTTTCACTGCTACCTGGGCCTTTATTGGTACTTGGGCCAACATGGCTTAAAGGTAAAGGTTCCCCTCGCACATATGTGCTAGTCGTTCCTGACTCTAGGGGGGTGGTGCTCATCTCTGTTTCTAAGCCGAAGAGCCAGCGCTGTCCGAAGACATCTCCATGGTCATGTGGCCGGCATGACTAAATGCCAAAGGCACACAAAACACTGTTACCTTCCCACCAAAGGTGGTTCCTATTTTTCTACTTGCATTTTTACATGCTTTCGAAATGCTAGGTTTGCAGAAGCGGGGACGAGTAATGGGAGCTCACTCCATTATGCGGCGCTAGGGATTCGAACCACCAAACTGCCGACCTTTCTGATCAACAAGTTCAGCATCTTAGCCATGAGCCACCACATCCCTAATGTGGCCTATTGCGGATCAAAAAAAAAGAGATAGGTCTCATTGCCTTGGCATATTTAACAAGGTGAGTGAAAGATTTACCTGCATTTGCGCAACATGCTGAATTTGGTTAATTATAACCATAGCTAGTTAGTTTTTTGATGACTTAATCCATTGGGAGAATCAAGGCTCTTTAGTTAGTTTGTGGTTCAATGTAACACCCCCCCCCCAGAGTCCTCCCTTTCCGACAAAGTCCTGTAGGATGCCGTCCAAGCTGAAAATGGAGCATGGGGGGGGTGGCGCACACAGCTCCCCATGCCCGTTTCGCCACCATCACCAGCCAGCCCGCAGAGGAGAACTACAATGCTGATCTGGCCCTCAAAGAAATCCAGTTTGACACCCCTGTCCTAGATACTTTGGAACTGGTTCTCCATGTGTCACAGGAAAGAAAGAGAAGAGAAGGGATGATATGCCTAAGCACACACCTGGCAAGATAAAAATGTTTATTTTGCTGAGATTCTCAGTTCGACCTGGAAAAAAAATATCTGAGCTCTCCTGATTTGCTAGGATGGGAAAGAGTGCAGATCGATTCCAAGTGAAACAGATACCGATCTGAGCGAGTTTCCTCTCTCTCACTGGCAACAAGAAATGAAACCCACTTTATGCTTAGAGGTGCAATTTTCATTTTTCATAACGAAGTGGTAGCCTTATAAAAGAACCTCCAGAACTAAATTGCTGAGGATCCATCTCTTAAATTAAACCCAAGAGATTCCCTTACTGAGGCTACTTGGGGGAAGAAACATTTGTTTGTGTACAATCTCCTGAACACAAGTGCCAATATACTGCAGACTCATTGCCCTCTATAAAAGCAAAGAGCTACGGTCTCCCCTTTGTTCTTGCTGCAGGTCAATACTTTCCAGGGTGTTTTAACCAATGATGGAGAACTATAGTTTGTCATGTTCAACTCTGCAGATATTCAGTGAACCAGGAATCCCAGCTCAGGTAGGTCTGGAGAAGCACTAATTCAGAAGATCCCATTTGATTAACAGAATGTATTGTTCTCTCCCAAAATCAATATTTAGAATAAAAGTATTTTACTTATTTATAAAAAAAATATTAATATCTCTCTCTATAAAAATGGCTGTGTGTGTGTGTGTGTGTTGCAGCATAAGTCTGTGACGCCTCAAGCAATTTCAATCAAACTTGGTACACAGATGTCTTACTCTCTGGAAACAAATAATGTTGGAGTAAGACACCCCTAACATCCCTTGGGGTGTGTGCTCTGTTATGATACAGCCTGTTGTGCCTTCAAATGTTTTCTACTGTACTGCCATAAAATGGCTTCTACTGTAGAGCGCAGTGGAGTTGCCATGGTAACGGCTTCACAGTACTCCACAAGGGGGCTCCCTCTGGTAAGGGGGAAAATCCAACATTAAAAATTACATTTGGTCCGGACATTTTCCCCCTATAAATAAATACCCGGACAATGCCAGGTTATCAACTAGTTAATAATAAAAGACAAGACAAGAAACAATTGATGGACACTAATCAAGGAGAGAAGCAACCTGGAATTAAGGAGAAACTTCCTAACAGTGAGAACAATTAACAAGTGGAAACAGTTTGCCTTCAGAAATTGTGGGTTCTCCATCACTGGAGGTTTTTAAGAAGAGACTGGACAGAACAGATTTGTTTAGAATGGTATAAGGTCTCCTGCTTGAGCAGGGGGGTGGACTAGAAGACCTCCAAGATCCCTTTCAGCTCTATTCTGACTGATTAATATATGTACCTTTAGATCAGTGTTTCTCAACCTTGGCAACTTTAAGATGTATAGGCATCAACTCCCAGAATTCCCTAGCCAGCAATCACATTTAAGGCTTAGAATTTAGAAATGGGTGTGTGGTATCAATACTTGCTAGCTGTTCTAATATGCATTCGTTCCTTATTTTACTTTCTTGGAGTATTAAGGTCTTCCTCAAGGAGAAATAATGCTCTGTAATGAATTTTGTCTCATGACTTTTTCTCTGCAATTATCCCCAGTATTGAAGCAAGTAGAAACCAAAGTCCACCTGGTGCCACAGGAAGCTTCTGGTTCGATGCACATTGTCCCCTGGTTGACTTAACTGTGGAAGACCATGGTCCTCAACAGTGGTGGGATTCAAAAAATTTTACTACCTGTTTTGTGGGCATGGCTTGCTGGGCATGGCAGGGGAAGGTTACTGCAAAATCTCCATTTCCTCCCAATCAGCTGGAACTCGGGAGGCAGAGAATAGATGGGGGCAGGGCCAGCCAGAGGTGAGATTTACCAGTTCTCCGAACTACTCAAAATTTCTGCTACCGGTTCTCCAGAACCAGTCAGAACCTGCTGAATGCCACCTATGGTCCTCAATCATCATTCCCAAGTGTTGTGTGTGAGAAGAGGTGTGTTGTGGCAAAGCACTTGTGTCAGAAGCACCGAGGCACTTCCAAGTTGAAAGGATTAGCGAGTGGCATCGTTGTTGCCCGCAGGACATCCAGCTGGGGCCTCCTTTCATATCTCTGGCAGCAGCTAGAGTGAAGGATGGGAACGGAGCTCAACCTCGCCCCACGGCAGCACTTGAGTCTCAAATGCAGGCTTGCTAACTTCCTACCGAGTGTCGTTACCACGTGAGCCACCGTGCTCCTTAAGGTGTGCTGTTAGACCTTAAGTAAACAATTCAGAGCCGTATTGGATTCTTCATCTGCAAAAATGTCAGAGAATGTCAGTAGGGAAATCATTTCTGGCCGAACAGCAATCCATACAGCTGGTAATAAGCTGGCAGTTTTCACACCAGGGAGCTCCAGACCTGACCTGTGATTGATATTTAGAAGAATCTTCAATTTCAATCCTCTCCCCAAAACGAGAATGCCGAGATTACTAACTGCAGTCATGTACTGTATATGCAAGAGCTTTGGATTTAAACTCTTAGGAACATTGAAGAGAATGCCCCGAAGATCGCTAGATGCTATAGCTGTTTCATATTCCACAGGGTGGCAGCCTTGGACATCATTTTCCACACTATACTTCTCACAAGGTCCATCTAAGAACTTTTGCATTTGGTGGCTCCACTGTTCAGATAATAATATTTGATTCCCTCCCTTCTAGGAGTACCTGTCCTGGTGACGCAACCTTCTTTTGCAATAGGGGCTCACCGATTCCCATTGAAGAGAAAACTAGAATTATCTGAAGCCTGGCGGGTTTTCCCCGTAGAGCTTGATGGGAATTATGTGGGTAGATAAGTAAGGAATGAAAAGAATGCAAAAAGACTTTTGCAAGCTAACAACGATGCATTGCGATGAAAACCTGGACATCCCTCACCCTAACCCTTTTTATTAGCTAGAATATTTTATGATAGAGGTCACCGCCTTAAATGTAGTTGAATGACAATTCCCAATAGTCTTAGCTAGCATTGTAGATGATAAAAGATGCTAGCAATTGCATTTTAGCATCACCTGAAGAGCCCCAAATCCTATAATCCCAGCATATAAAATAAGCACTCTCCAAACAAGAGAATAAACTATCGCCACTGTGGCGGGACCAGAAGTTTTTATAGGATACCATTTTATAGGACCACTGTTCTTAAAGCCTACAGCAAAAATACCACATTGTTTTAAAAACGAGAGCTTTATCTCTTGTCTGGCTTCATTCATCCATTTATTGATTTATATCGTGATACTTAGACACTGTCAAATTTATATCCATCCCCAGAAGTCTACAATAGGCAAAATCCATAAAATAAAGACCATACCACCACCGCAGAAAAAAGAAAAAAAAACACCCTGTCATCCGATCATCTCTAGAAGTCTTCGAAAAGCAAACGTTCTACCACAAAAGAGCTTTATCTGGACCGCCACCAGAACAGGGGTCTCCAACCTTGGCAACTTTAAGACTTGTGGACTTCAACACCCAGAATTCCTCAGCCAGCGTTGCTTTGCTGACTGAGGAATTCTGGGAGTTAAAGTCCACAAGTTTGAGATCCCCTGCTCCAGAAGATGCAATGGAGGGTATCATCCAGTTCTCCGGAAGCATGATGTTCCTTAGGAGAGGAGTATCGGTGGAAATGCAATGTGTTCTTCCCCTCATTCTTCAGATCTCATTGAATTGGAGTGATAGGCTCTTCTGGGTTGAGCACACTGAACAGATGGGTCCTCCAGGAAGCAGGTGATCCTACATAGGTTAAAAAAAGCACCAAGATCTTAAGAGTTTTCAGAGGTTAAAAAACAGCACTTTGAACTGCATTTTGAAGCATATTGGCAATCAGCACACTGACTGGTAGAGTATATTGCTATGATGTGGCACTCATAGCTCCCGCCCTTGATAGGTATCACGCTGCTGCATTCTGCACATGATGGTTTAAGATTATCATCTTCCAATTTCTGTCATTAGAAATTCATCCTTGGTTGCTGGGATATTAAAATAGATTAGAAAAAGGAAAGCAGCGAATATCCATTCTGAAGTGGTTCCAAGGCTATTTTGCAAAATTGCAAAATCGATTCCAAAAAATAAATAAATCAATAAACCCATCAATAAAACTCAGTGGGAGTAATTCATCCCATTTCTGCAAGGCATCAAGTAGTAAGTGGACATTTATTAGCCATTCATTAGATTACATTGGGATTACCTTTTTTTTAAAAAAAATCTAATACGTTGATGAAAATGTATATAGATTTTGGAACTCAATTGATGGTAGCCCTAAAAGTCAGCATGGTCAATCAAGAATGAAGACTGATGTTAACACAACTATCTGGACTTTGTTTTGTTAGGAGACTGGTTGTGCTGGTCTATGGGCAGAGGTGGGCTTCACATAATTTAACAACCGGATTGCCTAGTGCAGAACTGAAAATGTGAGTGCGTGCGGGTCTTCAAAAACACAGCAATTTCCTCAACGCAGCTTCCAGCACACCTTCACGGGCAGCCACAGTGAGTAAAGCAGGCGAAGTGAGGGAATCAGCTGGGCTGCATGGGCGGGGCAAGAGAGCCAGAGAGTGAGATATATAGCAATAGCAACAGCAGTTAGACTTATATACCGCGTCATAGGGCTTTCAGCCCTTTCTAAGTGGTTTACAGAGTCAGAATATCGCCCCCACAGTCTGGGTCCCCATTTCACCCACCTCGGAAGGATGGAAGGCTGAGTCAACCTTGAGCAGGTGAGATTAAAACCGCTGAACTACAGATAACAGTCAGCTGAAGTGGCCTGCAGTACTGCACCCTAACCACTGGGCCACCTCGGCTCTTCTATAGGACGGGATCTGCCAGGGCAGGGGGGGTGGGCCCAGCCGATAGTTGGAACTACCAGCTCGCCCAAACCAGTCCAAACCGGCAGTAGCCCACCTCTGTTTATGAGGAAGTGTGTATCATGTAAAACCCAAAGTTTTCTTTTTTTTTCTTTTTGCATTATTCAAAATATGCAAATTTAGGTTGAGAGTCAATTAAATTGCCCCACCTTAATCAAGTAAATCAATTAGAACTCACAATCAGCTAAGATTTCCTCAGTGGTGACGGCCCTATTTAGAAGTAATGATCCTTCTTTAATAGATCAATCAGCAGCACTGAGTTGAAACTCATTGGAGAAGACATTCAACAAGGGAACCACCAAAGTAGCAATTAGTTTTCGAGGGCTAAATAACTTGTAAATTTTGGCTTTTCAGTTTGGCTGGCTTGCTCGGCCCAAACTTTATCAATAGGGGGAAATTATAGAAAAAGTTAAGAATGGAGACTAACATTCTAAGGTTCAGCAATTTCATAGGACAGTAAAAAAAAAAACAAAGCTGAAAACTGATGTAATCCTATAAATGATGATTTTGTGTGGCACGATTATTCCACTTATAATTATTGTCGATTATTCATCAAGTGGCAACTAGCACTTAATTTGATTAGTCCTTTTAATTGTTGGCTGAATGACTGTTAATTTAAGGTTCATTAAACAAGACATTACAAAATAAAAACAGGTTTTGCTCTGTTGGGAAACTTAATTAAGAAATGGCTTATTTAACTCACTGCAGCAGATGAAGCAATCTTAAATTTGACTAGGGAACTGACAAATTTCACATCCATCCATTATATCTGGGTGACCAAGGAAGGAGTTGATTACCCTACTTAATCTTCTTGCTATGCAGATCTGGGGGTGGGGGGAAGCACTTTCCACCCTTCCCAATCTGACCTTCAACTAACTCAGGATTCAAAGCTATATTTTATTTTATGTAAATTTAGAGGCAAACTGCACATCACATTTTTTCACGGGTCTCCCCCCCCCCAAATCTGCTTTCAGTTATTTTATTAGAAAGGATAAAAGTTAAAGACCCTCTAGAGTCAACACCAGCTGGCCCACTTTGCCAAAGTGGTTGGCTAATGTCTTTCTCGGATGCAATTTTTCAAATCCTAGCTTAGCCTACAAACCTAGGATATCCTGATATCACCAATGCTGCTTTTTTTTTAAAAAAAAAAAATCTTTTTAAATTTGCTAAGATTGCTGCCTGGATTATGGTCAAAAGGGCCCAGCAGAGATTATACTACCTGAGACCTGTCAGAAAACAGCAACTGAATGAAAAAATTGTTGGTGACCTTCTACCGCTGCACCATACCGAGTATTTTAACTTACTGTCCCTGTGTATGGTTTACCAATTGCAAGTGGCAAATAGGACAGCACTCCAATATCATTGCCCAGAGGATCATTGGTTGCCCTCTCCCCTCTTTGAAAAGAGCTTTATAGCTCCCGCCGCCTTAAGAAAGTTCAAAACATTCTTAAAGATCCACCTCATCCTGGGAACCCTTCTTTTTAACTATTACCATCTGGCAGACGGTACAGGATAAAATAAGAACAAGGATAACTAGGCTGAAAAACAGCTTCTATCCCAGAGCAGTAACTATTTTGACTTCTACTGTATAGTGCAATATTAATGCAATATCAGGGGGTTTTCAATTCATTTGCAGAGAATGCAAAGGATGTGTGTTTGTGTTTTATTTTTATAGTTATAATCAGTGGTGGGTTTCAAAAAATTTTGGAATCTCTTCTGTAGGTGTGGCCTGCTTTCTGGGTCCACTGGTGGAACCTCTTTTAATCAGTTCAGTAGATTTGACGAACCGGTTCTACCGAATAGGTGCGAGCTGGTAGGAACCCACCTCTGGTTATAATGTACACTGAAGATGCCATTTAATTTTGTTGGATAAGGTGCAATGACAAACTAAACTAAACTAAACTAAACTAAACTAAATTATACCTTACCACTTTAAAAGTCTTTAGCCTTCCAAGCATAGAGAACCTCAGCAGTGTCTGCAGATTCCCCATTTGGCAATTTCTGGTCATCCCTGGGGTCTCCATTGAAGTTCCCACATGGTCCACATAATTTCTCTGGAGGAATATGCTTGACTTTCACGGTTACCCCACCATCAGGAGAAAACTGGACTTTTATATCCGAAGCCCGGTCAATCACAATCCCATTCTGCTCCTTTCTTAAAGTCAGATGTTTGGAGACTTTGTACGGCAGGTTTACTGACCGTCCATTCACCTAGGAAACATAAAATATTGGGACATTGAAAATTCGGAGCAATCCCAGGAAGCCATCAGGAATACAACAGACATTTTGGTTGGGCATCTGTTCTGTCCCCCCTTCACGGCTCTTAACAAACGGCAAGACAAATAAACTTAAAAGGAACTTTCTTTATCAGTTCTCAGTTCAAACTGGCTTCGAGCCCAAAAATAACATAAATACAGTCTCGAACGGGATAGCAGAATGAAAACAAAACAACTCTTATAAGCAATGTACTTCTCCAAGTGCAGCCTTGAATCAGGGTTACAGGAAACACCAAAGCACTTATCCAAGTGTATTAAGCAATGTTGTACACACAAAGGAACGTTGACTCCTGCGACTAGGGCATGGCAGCATCCGTCCTTTTATCTCCAAACCTGCCCCTAATGAGCCCCAGCTGCATAATGAATCTTGTATCCCGAAAAGACTCACAGCAGACATCTGCTGAGTCACAACAGGCATCCTACTGAAAAAATATGACGAAAACACTGAATATTTGATTTTATGTGTACTGACTGTGGCTAGGATTGTATTTGTGCAACAGTGGAAGAGTGAGGAGATCCCATCAGATGAGAACAGTGGTGGGATTCAAATTTTTTTACTATCGGTTCTGTGGGTGTGGCTTGGTGAGTGTAGCAGGGGAAGGATACTGTAAAATCTCCTCCCCTGCCCCACTCCAGGGGAAGGATACTGCAAAATCCCCATTCCCTCCAGATCAGGTGGGACTCAGGAAGAAGAGAATAGATGGGAGTGGGACAGTCAGAGGTGGTATTTACTGGTTCTCCAAACTACTCAAAATTTCCGCTGCTGGTTTTCCAGAACTTTTCACAATCCACAGAATACGACCTCTGGACAAGAGGATCCCTTTCAACTCTGTTAACGTATTATGTTCTGTTCTGTTCGATCTACATGGCAATGAAATACAATGGCAGCTGTTCTTATGAATGACAACAACAATGCTTTTGTTCAAGTCTGTTATTCTTTTCCCAAAACTCCATACAAGGGAAGATATCATTGATATAAAATGCCCATAGAAATGCTTATTGGGTGGGTGGCAGGATATATTTTTCAAGATATTGGAAAAGTGCAAAATTTACATACAAAACTATGCCTATTGTTGATCGTGAATGTAATCTTTTTTCTAACGTTTGTTTTAGGGTTGTCGGACAAATTACAAAATCAGTCAAAGGGATGGAATAACACACAAACACTGGAACACAGAAATGGAGCAGATTTCAGCTAATGACCAGACTTGGTGATAGAAGATGAAGGCAGAGAAGGAAAGCAGCTTTCAAGAATGCTGGGTACAATTTCCTGGTTCACTTAAGACAGGGGTCCCCAAACTTAGCAACTTTAAGACTTGTGGACTTCAACTCCCAGAATTCTCCAGCTAGCTGGAGAATTATGGGAGCTAGCTGGAGAATTCTGGGAGTTGAAGTCCACAAGTCTTAAAAGTTGCCAAGTTTGAAGACTTCTGACTTAAGACATGTTTGAGGCTCTTCCCGACCTTCTCACTTACCCATATCCGGTCGTTAGGTTTCAGAGTAATGGCAGCCTCTCCAAAGTAAACATGAACAGCCTTAACCGCTGACAGGTTATCTTCACACTCTTTTCCGATGTTGACAGATACCCTGAACCAGGAGGCATCGCTCTCATCACACACAGAGGACACATCATATACCCCACCGCAGAAGTTCCATCTTGCTGAAGCTCCATCAAAAGAAACCAGCTGGGCCTCCCGGGAAATTTTGCACTGGCCTTCTCTGCGCTCACAGCCACGCACGCCATCTTGAAGAACACAGATCTCTTCATCCCCGCATGCTGTTTCCTCAAAGGTGATTTGATCCAGACCTTGACAAGTCCATTTCTCAGTGCAGTTGGTTGAAAAGATGCTTTCTCCAGCCTAGTAGGACAATCCACCAGTTGCAGAAGACATGGGGAAAAACAAGGAAGAGTTATTAGATTGACACAGGGCAACGCCTTTTAATCAGAATGGTGTCTCTGCTGTCTGTGGAATTCTAGGAACTGAAACCCACAGATATTAAACCTGCTGAGGTTGAAAAACACTAAGAAATTTGGACGTTACATACTATTAAGTCTCCATGTACAATGGGTAAGATGGGGCATGGTGGTGATGTGGTTAGAACGCAGGCTAACCTTTGCAGGCTGGCTCTGCTCACAGCCAAAAGTTCAATCCTGACCGGCTCGAGATTGATTCAGCCTTCCATCCTTCTCTGATCATTAAAATGAGCACCTAAATCACTTAGAAGGTGCTGTAAAGTACTGAAAAATAGTATATAAGTCTAAGTGCTGGTGCTGGTGCTATTGATAAGAGCCAAGGTGGCGCAGTGGTTAAAAGCAGCACTGCAGGCTACTGCTAGATCAGCAGGTCAGCGGTTCAAATCTCACCGGCTCAGGGTTGACTCAGCCTTCCATCCTTCCGAGGTGGGTAAAATGAGGACCCAGATTGTTGGGGGCAATATGCTGACTCTCTGTAAACCGCTTAGAGAGGCCTGAAAGGCCTATGAAGCGGTATATAAGTCTACTGCTATTGCTATTGCTATTGATACCCCATCTTGGTCTGATTTACATAGCATTTATTCCGTCTGGGGTTTTTCCAAATAGTCAATATAACAGCCAATCCTTCTACAATTCTTCTTGGAACAACCTCTATATGTTCAAAATGGGAAAAATGGGTTTTCCCCAAAATCAGGCAAAGTCAGATCTATATACAAATAGTCCTTAACTTACAATCATTCATTTAGCAATTGTTTGAAGTTCCAATGGCAACAAGAGAAGTGACTTATGACCAGGGGTCGGTTCCTATTGGCATTACTACTGGTTCGGCGCCTGAAAAATCGCCTAGCTTACCTTCAAGTAGAGTCCACTATGTGTACAGCCACACTTTTCCAGAGGTACACATGCGTTCCCATCAAACATGTAGCCTTCATTACATTGGCAACCTTCAAAACATATCTTAGGGCATTGCACTGTTGTGAAGAAACTGGCACAGCTGGAATCGCAAGCTCTAATGCATGTCTCATAGTGGCTATTAGCTGGACAGAGGAGAGCTGAAGAGGTAAAAGGAGAAAAGGTTTGCCAAATGTTTTCCTTGTGCCGGCGAATAAAATATAAGCAGGATGAAGCTATAGCAACACAGAAGAAGGTTGTTCCTTTATCACAATAGGATTACCCAGCTTCCCTGCATCTCCTGGAGCTTTTCTCGTATAATAATTGCAAATGCAGAGTCAACAAGAAACTGATATCAAAGCTAGAAAAATGAACGAACACCACGAGATGAAGAAAATAACTAAGAAGGGACTAACTAGAGCAGTGTTTCTCAACCTTGGCGACTTGAAGTCCTGTGGACTTCAACTCCCAGAATTCCCCAGCCAGCTATGCTGGCTGGGGGATTCTGGGAGTTGAAGTCCACAGGACTTAAAGTCACCAAGGTTGAGAAACACTGAACTAGAGTATGGAGAAATGGACAGACTGATCATTAAAAGGGCAGCAGAAAGACGATACGGAACATTATCAAACATGGAATCTGTTTTATCAGCGGTTGAGAAAAAAGGGGTGGAAATTAAAAATGTAATATGCATTGTTCAGCAAATTAAATTGCCAAGACAACACAACGTTTATTAAGCACTAAGAAATATAATTAACTGGGGAAAAAATCATTTTTTAAAAAAAAGAACCCGATATCAGAATAAATCTGAAATGGGTTTATCGAAATATAGCATTCGGAAAGGGATTTGGAAATATAATCTACATTTAATGCTACTTTTCTCACGCTTTCTGTAATCCAGCTTTGGAAGAAAGTAGCATTGGATTAAGGCTTGTGTAGGAGAAAAGAGAATCTCTTACAAGCAAAACTGGCAAGAAAGATTATTCTAACAGATGGGGATTATCAACCAGGGAGAGTAGATATGAGGAATTTATCTCAATTGTGCTGGCAGTTTCTTAAAGTATCCATAAGAGGCATCCTGTCAAGTTTGTTTCTCCTGCCACCATAGCCTTGGAATCAGGATAATTTAAACCTGGCTCAAATTACAACAGGGATGCGGTGGCTCAGTGGCTAAGACGCTGAGCTTGACGATCAGAAAGGTCGGCACTTCGGTGGTTCGAATCCCTAGCGCCGCGTAACAGAGTGAGCTCCCGTTAAGAGCCAAGGTGGCGCAGTGGTTAAATGCAGCACTGCAGGCTACTGCTAGATCAGCAGTTCAGCGGTTCAAATCTCACCGGCTCAGGGTTGACTCAACCTTCCATCCTTCCGAGGTGGGTAAAATGAGGACCCAGATTGTTGGGGGCAATATGCTGACTCTCTGTAAACCGCTTAGAGAGGGCTGAAAGCCCTATGAAGCGGTATATAAGTCTACTGCTATTGCTATTGCTATTACTTGTCCCAGCTTCTGCCGACCTAGCAGTTGGAAAGCATGTAAAAATGCAAGTCGAAAAAATAGGAACACCCCCCCCCCCAGTGTCTCAACCTTTCCAGGTTTGTGTGGACCGGTGGGTGGGTGGGAGGGAGGGGGAGGTGTAGAGGGGATAGTTCCGCATGAGTGGCTGGCAAGAGTGCAGTCACACAAATGGAGTGTACGTGCACATGATTGCCCATTGCTCACCCAAGTGGGGGATGCCCATGCGCTTGCACGCATGAGCTCGCACACCGTTTCTGGGGCCTGGTTGCAAATAGTTCATAGCCCACAAATGGCCTGTAGCCCTGAGGTTGGGGACACTTGAATTATAGCATTTCCCTTGATAAGGGAAGCTGACTTTATATACTTACGACAAGAGACAGCTGTTCTCCAGTCATCAATTTCAGATCCAGCTGCTTGACATTTAGCGGTGTAAGCTTGAAGGTTTTGACAGAGAGCTCCCTCGCCGAAAACCTGCATGTCGTACAGGCAGTTGTGAAAGAACATCTCAGGACTCACAAATGAGTGACAGTCTTTGAATGGGCCTGTCTCAAGAGTGAGAAGTCCACAGAATCTGTCACCTTTATATGGTATTGTTTGGGCCTGGTCAAAAGCAGGGAGCTCGTGCACACATTTCTTAGAGCAAACACTCCCAGTTGTGGGGACTTCCCATGAGATTCCAAAATCATCTACACTTGGGGTGGGAGTACCATCAGCCAGCATGAAATCATCATCCAAGTTTTCGTTGAAGTTGCCACCCAGTCCGGATGTCTGCTCTTGGTAACTCCTAGGCACAGAAACTTCGACATAGTTGGCAGTGTCATAAATGACTTTGAAACCTTCAGGTGACTGAAAAATTATATTATTCCCTTCTTGAGTTATCCAAAATTTGCCATCGCCTCCGCTAAATGGTAGGTTGTAAACCTCATCTTCGACCTTGAACAAGGAAACAAGAATAAAGAATGAATTATTTGCCTATAACTTTGCAGGTGCATGGCAGATTAACATGAATTCCCCTGGAAATTAATAGAAGGTGCCACCTATTGCCCTATAGGAATGGGACTCAATCAACGAAAGCAGAACTTTCACAAAATACAGCTTTTCGCTATAGTGTAATGCAGTGTTTCTCAACCTTGGCAACTTTCAAATGTGTGGACTTCATCTCCCAGAAATCCCAAGCCGGCATGAATTCTGGGAGTTGAAGTCCATGCATCTGAAAGTTTCCAAGTTTGAGAAACACGGATGTAGCAATAGCAGTTAGACTTATATACCGCTTCATAGGGCTTTCAGCCCTCTCTAAGCAGTTTACAGAGTCAGCATATTGCCCCCAACAACAATCCGGGTCCTCATTTTACCCACCTCGGAAGGATGGAAGGCTGAGTCAACCCTGAGCCGGTGAGATTTGAACAGCCGAACTGCAGAACTGCAGTCAGCTGAAGTAGCCTGCAGTGCTGCATTTAACCACTGCGCCACCTCGGCTCTTATGTAATGTAATGTATGTAATGTATGAATCATTCTCTCTCAAATCCAACATCACCATCCATTGTGCACACAGAGAAAAAAATATATAAAAGATCTTAGATCTGGAATTGCACAGAAGGGATCATCTTCTTCATAAAGGTAAAGATTCCCCTCACACATATGTGCTAGTTGTTCCTGACTCTAGGGGGCAGTGCTCATCTCCATTTCAAAGCCGAAGAGCCAGGACTGTCCGAAGATGTCTCTGTGATCATGTGGCCAGCATGACTAAATGCCAAAGATGCACGGAACATTGTTACCTTCCCACCAAAGATGGTTCCTATTTTTCTACTTGTATTTGTACATGCTTTCGAACTGCTAGGTTGGCAGAAGTTGGGACAAGTAACAGGAGCTCACTCAGTTACGTGGCGCTAGGGATTTGAACTGCTGACCTTTCTGATCAACAAGCTCAGCATCTTAGCCACTGAGCCACTGCATCCCTTAGATCTTCATAGGCTGATATATAACAGAATAACAGAGTTGGAAGGGACCTTGGAGGTCTTCTAACCCCCTTACTCAAGCAGGAAACTAAAAAATAAATAAATAAAAGGTATCTATACAGAGAAATTATTGTCACCGATCACATTATTTTTCATATAGTTGCTCACAAAGAGATATTATCATGTGTTTGTCAAACCTGAAGTGAACCTGGCTGAGGCCATCTTGGAGGCTTCAAGGTTGCCACAAGGAAGAAGAAGGGACAGGGAGGGGGGAAACAGATAGTGGGGGTTTTATAGTAAAAACAAAAGGTTTCCCTGTGGGAACCAAGGACATTCTAACTGGTGGCTGGGGAGAGGAGGAGTGAAGTAGCCAAGGAACCACCCAGCACTTCAATTGGACAATATAACTGATGATTTGAGGGAAGGGGGAAACTTTCACTTTTTAATAGAGTAAAAACTGCGGGAACTTTCAGAGTTGGTTTTCACCAGTTGTGCCAATATAATGTATCCAATAAACTGTTCTTTTAGGAATCTACCTGCCTCGGAGTTCTGCTTTCCATGGGTACATTATTTGCAACACTGAAAGTATTAATAAGATAGGCGCTTACCTTAACTTGCCATTTTCCCCCTCTCTCCAGGAAAATAGTATGTCCATGTAGGTTGATAAGAACTGATGTTACGTCAATTAAAGATCCATTATCAGCTTTATCATGTTCCACCACCACAGAAAACGTCCCCTGCTGAGTGTCTTGGTCAATTATTTGAGCTAAGATGTAAGAACTGGAGCCAGGAAAATCAAAACTCTTCCCATCAAAGGTAGTATAATGGGATCCACCCGATGTTACCACCGTTCCATAACCGACAGGGTAACAGCCCTGGATGCCATTCTCCATCCTGCACTCCTCGTAACTCCCACAGGAAAACTGATGGCAGTCGACAGCAGCAGTGTCCACACAACGACACTTCTCCTGGCAAGCGTTTGTAGGGTAGAATTCTGCTCCTTTTTTGTAGTACCTGCCTTCGTACACACAGCCGCACTCAGTAGTAGGGACGCACTCGTCCCCATTGAGGACGAATCCAGAGTCGCAGACGCAGCCTTCAACGCACGGAGCATCGCAAGAGCTGGAAGTGGCAAGATTGTGACAGGTGGAAGGGCAGCCATTTCCACACAATTCGTAGTGGGAATTAGGTGGACAGGAAAAACCTGGAAGAGATGGATGATGAGATAGACTGTCAATACAGCATTCCAAGTATTGCCTTTAGGAGCCCTGAAGATCTATTAATGTTGACCCATCCATATTTTGCTCAGGTGTATGGGTTTCCAAATATTTTGAGGCCTATCACTAATAAGTTAAGGCACCAGCTTAGAAAGCAAGATAGCAATAGCAATAGCAGTTAGACTTATATACCGCTTCATAGGGCTTTCAGCCCTCTCTAAGCGGTTTACAGAGTCAGCATATTGCCCCCAACAACAATCCAGGTCCTCATTTTACCCACCTCGGAAGGATAGAAGGCTGAGTCAACCCTGAGCCGGTGAGATTTGAACAGCTGAACTGCAGAACTGCAGTCAGCTGAAGTAGCCTGCAGTGCTGCATTTAACCACTGCGCCACCTTGGCTCTAGAGACCATGAATTCAAGGCCCACCTTAACCATGACAGACAGCTAGGTGACTTTGAGCCAATCACTAGGAGACTGAGCGTTTCAAGTCCTGCCTTAGCCATGAAAGCCATCTGGGTGACTTTGAGCCAATCAGCAGAAGACCATGTGTTCAGGTCCCGCCTTAGCCATGAAAGCCATCTGGGTGACTTTGAGCCAATCAGCAGAAGACCATGTGTTCAGGACCCGCCTTAGCCATGAAAACCATCTGGGTGACTTTGAGCCAATCAGCAGAAGACCATGTGTTCAGGTCCCGCCTTAGCCATGAAAGCCATCTGGGTGACTTTGAGCCAATCAGCAGAAGATCACGGGTTCAAACCCTGCCTTAGCCATGAAAGCCATCTGGGTGACTTTGAGCCAATCAGCAGAAGACCATGTGTTCAGGTCCCGCCTTAGCCATGAAAGCCATCTGGGTGACTTTGAGCCAATCAGCAGAAGACCATGTGTTCAGGTCCCGCCTTAGCCATGAAAGCCATCTGGATGACTTTGAGCCAATCAGCAGAAGACCATGTGTTCAGGTCCCGCCTTAGCCATGAAAGCCATCTGGGTGACTTTGAGCCAATCAGCAGAAGACCACGGGTTCAAGCTCTGCCTTAGCCATGAAAGCCAGCTGGGTGACTTTGAGTCAATCCCCAGGAGACCATGAGTTCCAGTCCCACGTTAGCCATGAAAGCTGGCTGGGTGGCAGTAATTCCCTCCCAGTCCAATCCCCATCACAGGGTTGGATTGTTGGGGAAACAAGAGGAGGAAGGTGTGGGGGATATGTTCACTGCCTTATTTGTACAGACAATAATGGTGGGATATAAATAATCAAATGAAAATAAAGGAATAAATAGATGGCTCCCTATCTCACCCATCCCCGTATCTTGTGTATGGATTTCAAAATGGGGAAAGTTGACCTATATATGAAATTTCCATGAATTTTGAAACCTCTATTATGGGGGGGGGGTGTCGTGTTAAGAGCCGAAGTGGTGCAGTGGTTAGGGTGCAGCACTGCAGGCCACTTCAGCTGACTGTTATCTGCAGTTCAGCGGTTCTAATCTCACCGGCTCAAGGTTGACTCAGCCTTCCATCCTTCCGAGGTGGGTGAAATGAGGACCCAGACTGTGGGGAGGCGATATGCTGACTCTGTAAACCGCTTAGAGAGGGCTGAAAGCCCTATGAAGCGGTATATAAGTCTAACTGCTATTGCTATCCTTTTTATTGGCACATATTTATAAGAACTGTCTATGCAATCCTTCTAATCCATGTGCAGAGCAAACATTACTGGCACACTGCACTTCCTATGCTTAGAAAGCTCTCTATCCATCTTGCAAATGAAGGGAATTTCTCTTCCGGTACTAATTACGGCAAAAAATCATAATTTCTCCCTTGCATCTTAATAATAGATCAGTCTCCTGCCTGATCTATTGAAGCCTTAAGTGTCTGGAACGGTACAAATGAGATGACTATGTGATCAACTGGGAATGTCTAAGGAAAAAAAGTATTTCTCTTCACCCCTGGTTTTCTCTTGCACATATGTGCTAGTCGTTCCCGACTCTAGGGGGCGATGCTCATCTCCGTTACAAAGTCGAAGAGCCAGCACTGTCTGAAGATGTCTCCGTGGTCATGTGGCCGGCATGACTAAATGCCAAAGGTGAACGCTGTACCTTCCCACCAAAGATGATCCCTATTTTTCTGCTTGCATTTTTACATGCTAGGTTGGCAGAAGCTGGGACAAGAAACAGGAGCTCACTCCGTTATGCAGCACTAGGGATTCAAACCGCCGAACTGCCAACCTTTCGAATTGACAAGCTCAGCGTCTTAGCCACTGAGCCACCAGGTCCCTGATTCATCCCTAATTCTAGAAGAAATGTCTTTCAAAAAGGCTGTTTCCTATGGCATTTTTGCATAGCATCAAAACATTAAATATGCTCTTTCTTCACTCATTTTAGCTCTGGGCTATGGATAAACTAATTCAGTGATTCAATTAAATCATTAAAATATACACATAACCAACTATTTCCATTTACCGGTTTTTAATATGAGAGATAAGACTATGGAGAACGAAAAATGTTCTCCAAAGTTCTGGTTATTAAATAGATCCCCGTATAATGGAAAATCTAAGCAACCTAGTCACAGCTTTATGTTTAAACAGCCATGTTTTAAAAAGTGATAATTAACCTGGTTTGGATATTTTTAACTCCCCAAACTTGAGACTCCATGGAAAGAAGAAGGGAATTAACATTACTAAAGTCTCATCAATTTCAGGCGCCTCTCTAGATTACAGAATGGAGGTCAAGGATGGGTAACCTTTTTTACCGTCATGTGCGGAAAGAGCAAACACACATGCAACAGCACACCCCTATGCCTGCACCCATAATGCAATGTGTGCGTAACTCCCTGCAATCCCCACACAAACCCCCATGTATGTGCATGCAACCCCCACCCTGTGCTTCCCTGCTCCACTCACCCATTTTTTGCTTCCAGGTTGATGGAGGAGGCTTTCCAGGGCCAAAATGGGGCATGGGGAGCCTCACACGCCTCCCGCGTGCTCCATTTTGGGCCTGGAGGGCATCCTGCACCAACCTGGAAGCCAAAATGAAGTGCGGGGGCAGTGCATGAGGCCCCAGAATGCAAGGTGAGCACCGTGGCCCCCACACCATAGGTTCATCACCACAGATGTAGGTGTCAGACCTGCAATTATATTCCTTTTAGAATTTCGGCCTGCCACACTTTCTCTTATTTCATTATGCTGTTTCATTAGTATAGTTGATGGGAGGGGGGAATAGACAGGAGTAGGATTGTGGAAAGTGTTGTTTTCATTCTTTTCTAGAAGATCAAGGTCATCTTTTGTCTCTGCACTTTTACACCTGACCGGAAGCAGCTGGGTGTGGATGCCAGCGTGGAAGAAGAAGATTGGACCATGTGATGGATTGTGGGTGTGGGGACAAGATCATGAACTTTTAACTGGCTGGGATTCTGATGTAATTTCCAGAATTGGGATTAACACAGATGTGCCTAAGATGTTTACTTTATTAAATTGGAACTTTAAGGATCGTTTTGCCTTGGACTCTGATTTAATTCTACATGATACTTGGAACGCTGACAGTAGGTAGACTCTGTCTTCCTGTAACTTATGTACCATGATTCGTGTTTTATGCTTTGGAATAATAAAACATGGAGCGGTATTAAGTACTCATGAGCAGAGTGGCATATTCGCCCCAAGACTTAATGAGATAGAAAAATTCATAAAATTATACATACTGCAAAAGGCGTTGGATCTCCACGGCTTAATTTGGATATTCTGAGCTTGGCAGGTGGTTGCATAAGCAGCGATGGCCGCACACAAAATATCTGGATGCCCCTTGTACGTGCAGGTGTCAAAGACACAATCTTCCAAGAAGTTTGTTGGGCTAATTGTCCCGTGACATGGTGCAAAAGGCCCATTTCTTTTGGTGAGGATCCCACAGTAACGTTCAGCCTGGTAGGTTCGTTTCTCAGCCTCGCTGCAGCTTTGGCATTTACCGGTGCATCCCGTAGAACACCCAGGGACATCCTTCACCTTCCAGCTGTTTGCAAATTGTGTTACGTCACTGGATGGACTGCCATCCTGCAGGTCGAAATCATCATAAGGATTCTGGTTGGCATTGCCACAGAGTCCGGCGACTGAATTGGCATATGTGCTGGGAAGAATGACCCTGGCGTAGCTGTTCCAGTCAAAAGTGATTGTCAACTCAAAATCAGTTCTAACGAAGCCATGGACCCCACTCTTGTGGATAGTTAGCTTATTTTCGTAAGCAAAGGGTAAATCCACTAAAACGCCATTGACCTAAAAGACAAACAAGAGGCACATCGTTCAGGGGTTTTAGCAAATTCAAAAAAATGGGGTCCGGAGATGATTTAAGCCATCGCATTCACTAGTGACTTACAATGTCTTTATGGCATCACCAAACCACCACTTAAGTCAGTGGTTCCCAAACTTGGCAACTTTAAGACTTGTGGACTTCAACTCCCAGAATTCTCCAGCCAGCTCTGCTCTGCTGGCTGGAGAATTCTGGGAGTTGAAGTCCACAAGTCTTAAAGTTGCCAAGTTTGGGAATCACTGACTTAAGTGATATAAAGCCTTTTATATTGATTCAATGAGAGTTGAATGTCTCACGAAAATCCTTTAAGTTGCTGTAGGGGAAATGACTTAAGATTAGTTGTGGAACCAGTGCTGAATTTATGAATTTGCCTTCTAGGTTTTGCTCACCTTTGCTCTACCCTAACAGGGAAGGCGATTATTGTATGAAAACTGTCAGATATTAATCTCTCCAACCAGGATTGATCTTTTGCTGAGTGCTTGTAGGATTCTGCTAACTGTTTACTATGCTCTTTATCAGACCAAGCCTAGCATCAGCAGATTTCTGTGACGTGGTTGTGTATGCGACCTGCACAGTGGTGGGTTTCAAAAAATTTTGGAACTTACTCTGTGGTTGTGGCCTCCTTTCTGGGAGTGGCTTGCCAGCCATGTGACCTGGTGGGAGTGGCTTGCCGGCCATGTGTTTTCTTTCTTTCTTTCTTTCTTTCTTTCTTTCTTTCTTTCTTTCTTTCTTTCTTTCTTTCTCTCTCTCTCTCTCTCTCTTTTCTTCCTTTTGTCTCTCTGTCCCTTATTTCTTTTTTTCTTTCATCTCCCACTCTTTTTCTTTTTCTTTTTTTATTTATTTATTTCTTCCTTTCTTTCTCTCTCTCTCTCTCTGTGTGTCAGTCTGTCTGTCTGTCTGTCTGTCTGTCTGTGTGTGTGTGTGTGTGTGTGTGTGTGGCAGTGGTGGGTTTCAAATTTTTTTGGAACCTCTTCTGTAGGTGTGGCCTGCTTTCCGGGTCCACTGGTGGAACCTCTTCTAACCAGTTTGGTAGATTTGACAAATCGGTTCTACCTAGGGTGACCAGACGTCCCGCATTTGGCGGGACAGGCACGCCTTTTCATAAATTTTCCCGCGTCCCGCACGGTTCTTAAAAACACACACTTTTTTTGGCGCTCGCAGCTCCCTCGCTCCCCCGCCCAACAGCTGCTAGCTCGCTGGGCTGGCTCATCATTCCGTTCTATCCTACAAATTTAAGCCAGCCCAGCCTGCCGCTCACTGATTGGATTGGCCTGGACTCCAGCCAATCAGTGAGCTGGCTGGGCTGGAAAATTTTCAGCACGCTACGTGCTGAAAATTTTCCATCCCAACCAGCTCAGTTCTACCGAATAGGTGCGAACTGGTAAGAACCAACCTCTGCACCTGCAGGGTTGTCTCCTTCTGGTTCAAGGACATAGAAGGGGAGGCCCTGATGGCAATAGTGCTAGCATTTAGACTGTTATACTGCTTCATAGTGCTTTACAGGCCTCTCTAAGCGGTTTACAGAGTCAGGCTCTTGCCCCCAACAATCTGGCTCCTCATTTTACCCACCTCGGAAGGACGGAAGGCTGAGTCAACCTTGAGCCTGGTGAAATTTGAACTCCCAAATTGCAGTCAGCCGGCAGTCAGCAGAAGTAGCCTGCAGTACTGCACTCTAACCACTGCGCCACCTTGGCTCATATGATGTAATGAATGAATGAATCCCAAGTAAACTTTTAATTTGGCCATATAAAAACTATTTCATTGGCACTTAGGGTAAAGGTAAAGGTTTCCCTCGCACATATGTGCTAATCGTTCCTGACTCTAGGCGGCGGTGTTCATCTCCATTTGAAAGACAAAGAGACATCGCTGTCCAAAGACGTCTCCGTAGTTATGTGGCCAGCATGACTAAATGACAAAGGCACACAGAGCACTGTAACCTTCCCACCAAAGGTGGGTCCTATTTTTCTACTTGCATTTTTACACGCTTTCGAACTGCTAGGTTGGCAGAAGCTGGGACAAGTAACAGGAGCTCACTCTGTTACGTGGCACTAGGGATTCAAACTGCTGAACTCTCGACTTTCTGATCAACAAGCTCAGCATCTTAACCACTGAGCCACCATGTCCCTGCAGAGCATTTTAAGAGGGCCTAATTACCAAATTTTCACCACCACCCCCATGCTTCTCCAATGTTCAACCACTGTACCTCAGCCCGATGTGGGGCACTTTTGCTCAGGCTGATGGTCAAGTTGTAGACCTCCAAGGTCACCGATTTGGTAAAAGACACAGCCTTGTGGCCTCGGTTGTCGTTCTCCACTGTGACCGAAAATGGGGTGAGAGCTGGGTTCTTGGAGGAAACGCCCACCATCTTATACACACAGCTTCCCATAAAATCGTATTTGGTTCCATCAAAGGTACGGTAATGTGGATCTCCAGACGCGACGCAGGTACTGTAGGTGGTGGCATGACAACCACGAACCCCGTTCACCACGATGCATTTTGTCTTGGCTTTGCAAGAAGACTTCACGCACACCGTTTTGCCTAACCTGTTATCACACCTGCAATGGGACCGGCAATTTTCGTCTGCCCAAAACTCCTCTCCTGCTCTGTAGGACACCCCGTTGTAAGTACAGTTGCAGCTCTCCATGGGGACGCATTTTTCTCCACTGAAGAGGTATCCTTGGTCACATTGGCAGACTTCTGCACAGGTATTTTGACATCTGGATGGAGCCTCTCGGTCGGAACAGGTTGCTGGGCAGGCATTTCCACAGGAGAGATAGTGACTGTTCTCGGGGCAGGTCAACTGGACAGGATCCAGGTCTGGAACTGGAGCTAAGCAAAACAACAATCAAAAGAGGCAGAGGGAACATCAGCAACCTTAGGGATAACAAGGAAACTTTCCTTAGGAAAGTTACATATATGGATAGCATTCATTTGCAATTGACTAATCAGAGTCAACATAAACTAGACCTTGTTCTGGTGCTTCCTGTATGGAATAGCTTCCCTCCAGAGAACCGAGTGGCTCAAACTCAACTGGAGTTTCAGAAGGTGGTGGAGAACTAGCTCTTTCTCCAGTCCTGGAGACCACAATATTAAAATTATATTGGAGCATTGACACAAATACACAAATATTTAGGAACTGAGATTCAAATCGTCCCTCAACTTGGTGGTGTTTCCCCACAGCCAGTGGTGAGATTCAAATAATTTAACAACCGGTTCTCTGCCCTAATGACCAGCTGGGTAGGCGGGGCTCAGTGGTCATGTGACTGTTTGGGCATGGTCAACTCAACATCACTCACATCGAAGGGGGTTTCATCTTAGCTGTTAAAATGTAATAAGGGTTAACCGGAGAGGCAGTTTCTGTAAGCAGGGCAATAAAGATGAGGCTAGAAACAACACCAGAATGTTTCCTTCCTGCCTTCCTTACAGGATTAGCCCTGTAAAGTGGAAAAAAAACAAAAGGAGATTTCTTCCAACAACCGGTTCTCCGAACTGCTTAGAAAGTTAACAACCGGTTCTCTCGAATAGGTGCGAGCCGGCTGAATCCCACCACTGCACCTCTCCCCTTTGCCTTAATCCTCAACATCAGCAATTTTAAGATGTGTGGATTTCAATTCCCAGAATCGACTGAGGAATTGTGGGAGTTGAAGTCCACACCTCTTAACATTGTTGAGATAGAGAAACATTGGTTCAATGACATAGCTGGGGGCTAAAATACAGGTACTGCCACCGAACAAGTAACAAAATAAGAAATTGTCCCACATGTCAAGTGGAAAAGACACAGAACCCAAGGCTCTGCAGAGTAGAGGATCCAACTCCAGCTACCCAACCCATTGTAACCTCACACATTTTCCCCAAACCATTCCCATTTTCTCAGAGTAACTAAGTAATGTCCAGCCTTGAGACTGGGTTAAGGAACCAAACTATCATCTTGGTCTTTGTGCTTTGGCTGAAAAGTAAACTGATAACATCAGTAAAGATTGCGGCCATCAGTTCTTTGCTACGAATCATTCTGAAAGCACAGCTCTGTGTGTGTGTGTGTGTGTGTGTGTGTGTGTGTGTGTGTGTGTGTGTGTGTGTGTTTAAGTAAATAAGTCTTCACAGTGATGTGGTACAGCTTGAGAAATGGGCTTGCCTGTGCTGAAAGCTGTATTTGACTTTCGGGAAATGATTTCAACTTTTGTTGATTTGGACAATGCTTTTTTTCCCCCTGCTGGAAGTTCTGCAAATCCCTGTCACTTTTGCAGCATGATTCTTAAATATTCAAAAAAAAAAAAAATCTCACACTGAGAATCGCCTGAGCAATACATGCCAGATGACTATTCCACCCAGTTTGGCTTCCTGTACTAAAAAAAAAAAAAAAGGACTTTAAACTGAAGCTTTTGTGACTTTCTGGACCAATCTATATAGTTTTGACTAGGGTAATAACCACAATGGAGCACAAATTTTATATTGCTAAGTAAGAGATTTGTTAAATGAGTTTTGCCCCGTTTTACGATTTTTCTTGCCACGTTTGGCAAGAATAAAATGCAAATGCCCAGACAGAAAACTTAAAACAGGGGTGTCAAACTCAAGGCCCGGGGCCCAGATCTGATATTTCCAGGGTGGCCTGGAAACAGCAAAGGACCGGTCCGTGGTGCCTGTGCCAGCGAAAACAGATCATGGGAGGGCCCCACGCAGTCTTCCTGAGCTATATTTTTGCTGGCAGAGGACTGCAGGAGGCCGTCGCAGCTGAAAACGGAGCTTGGGAACCCGTTTTTGCTGGCAAAGCACCCAGACCACCACAGGTGCCCTCGACACGAGTGACTTCCAGCTGGCCATGCCCCCCTCAAGTCAAATACAAGGCTGATGCAGCCCTCAATTAAATCGAGTTTGACACCCCTGACTTAGAAGAAATTAGAGGGCAGGTCATTGACACAGCATTAGCAATCATGTGAGAAATTCTTCTAGCTCAAAAGACATACCGTATTTTTCGGAGTATAAGACGCACCTTTTCACCACAAAAAAGAGACTGAAAATCTAAGTGCGTCTTATACACTGAATGCAGCATTTTTGGCCTCCTGAAACCCCACCCCCTTCACAAAAATGGACGTGCAGGAGGTTTGGGAGGCCTGCAAAGTGCTCCTGGGAGTGGGGGAGGGCAAAATGAGAGAAAATGGCCCTTTTTGCTCTTTCCCCCTCCCCCCCAGCCCCCAGGAGCACTCTACAAGCCTCCTAAAGGCTATGGGTGCCCTTTTTTGGTGCATAAAATGGGCCCGTTTTTGCAAAAAAAAAATAGGCCTTTTTCGCTTGTTTTTGCCCCCACCCCCCAGCCCTTAGGAACATTTTGTAGGCCTCTCAAACTCTCAGCATGCCCTGTTTTTCACAAAAAAATGAGGTATGCAGAGGGTTTGGGAGGTCTGCAGAGTGCAAAACTTTTTTTTTTTAAATTTACCTCTTCAAAATCTTGGTGCGTTTTATACTCTGAAAAATACGGTAATTATGAGAGTGGCGATTATTAGACAAAAGGCAATTAGTTACCGAGCGTGCCAAAAGGTGATGGAGCAAATCCGTAGCCTTCGTAATTCTTGTTTCCATAGGCCAGCACACCAAAGGGAGTTTGAGGATTCTCAAGGAAAACTGAAAGTTGGTTAAGATCAGTTTGCAAGTTATATTCTCCCCAGAAATATTCTGAGCCAGGGATCGATTGCCATTGAATGCCTGCTTCAACAGATCCATCCCAGGTCAGGGTTTCGGAGCTTTTTGCCACGACGAGGACATGGTTGTCAAACTTTCTGAGACCATGAATTCGGTAGGCCAGGCCATAACTGTTGACATCGGGGATGTTGATGAGAAATGGATCGTATCCTATGTTCCTGATCTTGATCCCCGTGAAAAACATCAGAACCTGGATCCCAGCATCAGCAGAGATGTAAAGCGCTTGAGGGGACTGGAGCTGAAACTGAGCGATTTTTCCAGGCACCATATCTTGGAAGCCTTTCTCCTGTCCTGACTGATAAACAACCCGCGTGCTTTGACTAGCCGCCACATAGATAATATCGAAGCCCGTCTGCAGAGGCACGGGAGGAACGATGAAAGTCTTGCCCCACTTGGAGTCTGGCAGGAGTTGCTCGGCGACATGGTCGCAGTAATAGTTTTCCTGGACGCAGACATGGCCACTCAAGACTGCCACGGGAGCCGAGGACTGAACCCTGGTGCCAGACAAGTCTTCCGTACTTTGCAACTGAAGAACTTCAAAAGCTTTGAGGCGTACCGTGAGGGTAGTCCCTGCTGCGTACGACCGTCCCTTGAAGTAGACTCCGCCTTGCAGCTCAACGGTGACTTGGGTAGGAGTCTGCCAAGCTACGACAGCAAATTCTTTCTTGTAACTGTCCGCTTTGTTGCCCGGAGGTGTGATGACATAATAGCTATTGCCAAGCTCATGGACCGGGTAGAGGGTCATGCTTCCGACAGAATACAATTTCCGGTTAAATGAGACCACCGAAATGTCGTGCTCGGCCTCAATCACAATGGAATGGGGGGAAATGCCACTGCCCTTCATTTCCAAACTCACGGGGAGATCCACAGGCACCGTTTCATCGCTTGCAACAGAGTAACTTTGGCGGGAGGAAGACCTGGTCACCGTCACGGAGACCCTGGTGTCATTGCCGTGGCCCACGAGAAATAGCTTCAAGCTTGTTTCAGATGGCCTGTTGGTCTCAAAATTCTCCATGAAAGCTGTGATGAATTGCTTTCCCTGGGAGCTCGAGAACGCTTGGCCTGAGAGAAAGATAGAAAGGGGTGAAAAACTGAGGTCAGGAAAGAAGAACAATAAAATACCCCAAGAAAGAAGAAAGTAGAAGGGGCGGGGGTGGGGGAGAAGGGAGACATTTTGGAAACTGCTATGGGCCAAAGTGAAAGGCACATAAATTAATGTTTCACTTTCTTTATCACTTTTGAAGAGATAATATTTAATTTATTTTACTGTATTATTCTTTACATTATTCACACTTTCACCTCAGGAATTCGAGGCAGTGCATAGTGTTTCCCACAACAAAAATATTGTAAGATAGTTTGGTGGGAGGGAGGGAGAGAGAGAGAGAAAGAGAGATACAGAGAGAGATACAGAGAGAGAGAGACACATACAGAGAGAGAGAAAGACAGAGAGACAGATACACAGAGAGAGACAGAGTCAGAGACAGAGTCAGAGAGACAGAGAAAGAGAGAGAGGTAGAGACAGAGAGAGACAGAGAGAGACACAGAGAGAGATACACACACAGAGAGAAAGACAGAGACAGAGACAAAGAGAGACAGAGAGAGACAGAGAGACAGAGAGAGACAGAGAGACAGAGAGAGACAGAGGCAGAGAGAGACAGATACACAGAAAGACACACACACACACACACACACAGAGACAGACAGAGACACAGAGACAGAGACACAGAGACAGAGACACACAGAGAGAGACAGAGACACAGAGAGAGACAGAGAGACAAAGAGAGACAGAGAAAGAGAGAGAGGTAGAGACAGAGAGACAGAGAGAGAGAGACAAAGAGAGAGACAGAGAGAGACACAGAGAGAGACACACACAGAGAGAGAAAGACAGAGACAGAGAGACAAAAAGAGACAGAGAAAGAGAGACAGAGAGAGACAGAGAGAGACAGAGAGAGACAGAGAGACAGAGAGAGACAGATACACAGAGAGAGAGAAAAGAGAGAGACAGAGACACACAGAGAGACAGACACAGAGAGAGAAAGACAGACAGAGAGACAAAAAGAGACAGAGAAAGAGAGACAGAGAGAGACAGACACACAGAGAGACAGAGAGAGACAGAGACAGAGAGAGACAGATACACACAGAGAGAGACAAAGAGAGAGACAGAGAGAGAGACACACAGAGAGAGAAAGACAGAGACAGAAAGACAAAGAGAGACAGAGAGAGACACACAGAGAGAAACAGAGAGAGAGACACACAGAGAGAGAAAGACAGAGAAAGAGAGACAAAGAGAGACAGAGAAAGAGAGACAGAGAGACAGAGACAGAGAGACAGAGAGAGAGGCACACACAGAGAGACTGATACACAGAGAGAGACAGAGGCAGAGAGACAAAGAGAGACAGTGAAAGAGAGAGAGGTAGAGACAGAGAGAGACAGAAAGACAGAGACACAGAGAGACACAGAGAGAGAGACACACAGAGAGAAAGACAGAGACAGAGAGACAAAGAGAGACAGAGAAAGAGAGACAGAGACAAAGAGAGAGACAGGGAGAGAGACAGATACACAGAGAGAGACAGAGAGAGAGACAGAGAGAGACAGAGAGAGAGACAGACACAGAGACACAGATACACAGAGAGGGACAGAGACACAGATACACAGATACACAGAGAGAGACAGAGACAGAGAGACACAGAGACACAGAGAGAGACAGAGAGAGAGACAGAGAGAGACAGAGAGAGAGACACAGACACAGAGACAGAGACAGAGACAGAGACAGAGACACAGATACACAGATACACAGAGAGAGACAGAGACAGAGAGACACAGAGACACAGAGAGAGTGAGACTGAGAGAGGAACAGAGAGAGACAGATACAGAGAGAGACAGACAGACACAGACATAGACACAGAGACAGAGAGACAGAGAGGGAGAGACAGAGTGAGAGAGAGAGAGATGTCTATGATTACCCAGTGACCACAACTCCGTCAAAGAGTAGAGGGGGGGGGCAGAGAGCGATCCAAAATCGCACAATGACTTTTTAGAATCTCTCCAGTCCAAGTCTAACATCTTATTGTGGGCTTTCATATATCGGGTAAGTCTAGCCAATTATGATTCATTTAAAATCTGGATCGCCCCAGTCCTGACCCCTTCAGCACAATGACACATTGGTTCTCATGGGTCTGGACATGAAAAAAGAGAAGACAGATAGACAAAACTGACAGACAGACAGGCAGACAGACAGACAAACATGGATGGACAAGACTGGGATTTGGGAACAAGCTTCCCCCATTGTGTTGGGGTTTACTCACCATTTTGCAGCATTAAGGATAAAAGGAGTAGCAGCGGTAGCAGCCCCATTGCTACAGGACACAAAAGGAATATAAGAAGGAATGTTAAATAGGATGTAAACATAAACTAACACCATTGACTGGCATAGAGATTTCCTGACAAAATGCTACATTTCTTTCTTTCTTTCTTTCTTTCTTTCTTTCTTTCTTTCTTTCTTTCTTTCTTTCTTTCTTTCTTTCGTGGTTGGACATGCAGCCTCTATGACCAGCCATATATTTATTTTTTATTTATTTTGCCAAGCATGTATAAGATAACAGATATAAGCACGTTTATGAATACAGGAAATGGATATGAATAAGTATGGACAGTAAGACAGGGACAGTAGGCACGCTGGTCCGCTTATGCACACCCCCTTACAGACCTCTGAGGAATGGGATGAGATCAACAGTAGACAGTCTAAGGTTGAAGCTGTGGGAATTAGAGGATGCAAAGAC
The DNA here is from genome assembly GCF_051295495.1 of Thamnophis sirtalis. NCBI lineage: Eukaryota > Metazoa > Chordata > Lepidosauria > Squamata > Natricidae > Thamnophis > Thamnophis sirtalis. The sequence continues at coordinate 10,644,163 of NW_028261393.1, read as the reverse complement.
AGCGTCAGGGAGAGCATTCCAGGCATCGACCACTCTGTTACTGAAGTCGTATTTTCTGCAATCAAGTTCTCATGAGCGGTTCTCATTTCTATGGATTTATTAGGCAGAAGTCAACAGGACAAGCCTTTCCCATTTGTTGGGTTATCTTCCCCTCCCCTTCCTCCAGTGCCCCAAAATAAATATATATTATAATTTATATATATACACATACACATACACATACATAGATATCTCTCTCTCCAGATCTTTCCAAACTGTTAAAGAAAAGATAGACAATTTCTTCTGTACGATTCGAGAAAAAAAAATTAATCTCCAAGCAAGTAAACAAAGCAAACTTCTCTCCACGCACAGGAGCCAAGGTCTGACTCAATTCCTTGTGGCAGGCAGCCTATTTCCTTTAGGCGATTGAAAATAGGCATTATTTCAGTTTAAGGAAAATCGTTTGCCTTTATTTGTGTATTTAGCTCAATCTAATGAAACCTGTTTGACAAGATGCAAGAGAAGAATACCAGTTTATTCTTCAAAAAGTAATTGATCTCGGGGAAGGGGGAGGAGGAGCAGAATAGTTGATTCGCTACCCGTTGAAAGAGGAATAGAAAAGAAAAGAATAACAGAGTTGGAAGGGACCTTGGAGGTCTTCTAGTCCAACCCCCTGCTTAGGCAGGAAACCCTGCACCACTTCAGACAAATGGTTGTCCAACTTCTTCTTAAAAACAACCAGTGTGGGAGCATTCACAACTTCTGGAGGCAACTTCTGTTCCACTGATTAATTGTTCTCACTGTCAGGAAATTTCTCCTCAGTTCCAAGTTGCTTCTCTCCTTGATTAGTTTCCACCCATTGCTTCTTGTCCTGCCCTCAGGTGCTTTGGAGAATAGCTTGACTCCCTCTTCTTTGCGGCAGCCCCTGAGATATCGGAAGCTCAGCCATCCCATCATACAATTACAATTACAAAAAGCTACATGTTGCATGATGGAGAATACAAATGCACAGGGCTTTTGTCTGTCGCAACTCTTACCTTCCACCACTGAGGAGGTTTCTCCGGGTTTGAGGAAAGAAGAGGAGCACTCTCTGTGCTCACCCTCTTCCTCCCTGCAGCTGTTTCCTCTTTTATAGGGAGCAGAATTCGCAAGAAACGAGAGGGGAAAACCCCGCACAAGGTCAAAACAATAGTTGCTGCCAGACATATAATGAAGAGACCCAAATGGCTGCAGTTACTGGTAGAGGAGGAGGAGAAAAATGCCAGAAGTGATCAGGTCAAATTTATTGCCATCATTAATCAGCACTAAATATATCATCCGCCTGGAACCCTCACTGCATATCAGACATTAATACAATCAAGCGAGTCCAGAGATATTTCAAGAGAAGAGTCCTCCACTCCATCTGCTCGCAACAGAATCCCTTATGCCACCAGGGTTGAAATTTGGGGCTTAGACAACTTAGAACTTTGCCATCTTCGATCCGACCTAAGCTTAGTACATAAAATTATCCGCTAATAATGTCCTACCTGTCAATGATGACTTCAGCTTCAACTGCAATGATACCCGAGCACACAATAGATACAAACTCAAGGTAAACCACTCCAAGCTCAATTGCAGAAAATATGACTTCAGCAACAGATTGGTCAATGCCTGGAATGCACTACCTGACTCTGTTGTTGCCTCCTCAAACTGCATAACTTTAACCTTAAAATGTGTTGACCTCAGCCCATTCCTAAGAGGTCTGTAAGGGGCGTGCATAAGCGCACCAGAGTGCCTACCCTCCCTGTCCTAATGTTCCTTTGTATTTGAATATACTTCATGTATTCCAGAGGTGGGTTCCTACCAGTTCGCACCTATTCGGTAGAACCGGTTCGTCAAATCTACCGAACCGGTTAGAAGAGGTTCCACCAGTGGACCCGGAAAGTAGGACACACCTACAGAAGAGGTTCCAAATTTTTTTGAAACCCACCACTGGTCCTTGGATATGATTATTCTACACTATCATGCTCATATTTATAAAACTCAGTGCCTCTGTGAAAGGTAAGGATGACTACTGCGTTTGTGGTGCAATCAGAACATTGCGTGTGTTGAAGTTGTTTTAACGCAAACCAAAGATGCCTTTTAACAAACAAGTTTACATCATATTCTTATGCATGCCAGTGCTGTGGGTGAGGTAATTTAAGATGGTTCTGACAAGTGTCGTCGGCATCTTCATATCCGGTCACATGGGCGGCAAGCCACTCCCACCCGGTCACATGGGCAGCAAGCCACTCCCACAAAGGAGGCCACACCCACAGAGTAGGTTCAAACAATTTTTGAAAGCCACCACTGATGTATTCATAACCATGTATATACCTGTTATCCATAAAATAAAATGAAATGAAATAAAATAATAAAATAAAACCTTTCTGGCTCGGCAGATTGGTGGGGGCAGCGGACGGCGTGAGGGGAAGTTAGAGGGGATGGTTTTGCATGCACATCAGAGGTGGGTTGCTCCTGGTTCGGCCCAGTTCAGCCGAACCAATAGTGGCGGTGGCGGGAGGCTCCACCCACCTACCCGGATGCTTCTCCACTTGTGCACAAGCACGAGCAAACTGGTAGTAAACTAGTTAGCAATCCAGCACTGGTGCACACGCACCACTTTCACAGAGGCAGCTTCACATGCCCACTCGCCCACCACTTCCACCGGGTTGCAGACCAGGGATTGGGGTCCCCCGTCTTACAGTGATCAGTGGTAGAAACAGCATCCAAGAAACTTGGATGGGGTTTGAGGAAAGGATCCAATCAATCATTTCACGATATGTTTTTTTTAATGTAGTGAGTCACTGGATCTAGTCTTAGGGGACCGAGTAAGTATATGTTAGTTGCAAGTAGCTACGATTCAATACTTGTGCAGTACAGTTTCAAAGCCAATAGCATAGGCAATTATTTAGCCCCGAGGGTAAAGTTGAGAAGTTATCTTTATATTTTTAATACGTAGACCTCTACACTTTAATTATATACTCTAATGAAGTTTGTTTATTTAACTACTCTGTTATGATAAGGAAGTTCCAGGAATCTTACTTGTCCTTGAAGCAGCAGATCTCCTTGGCAACCTGATATTGTTTACCACTATTTACAGAAGTCTAATCATCTATGATTGCTTTGAAACTGAAGGGGGTTATGCAAGAATTACTTTTTTTATGTTGAAGAGTTTCCTTTCTGGCTGTATTTGACTGGAAGCAGATTTATCTCAAAGACTCTTCTTTCCAAGAAGTATAGAATGAGTGGTATGTTAGCTTTTCCCAAATCTTTTGATCCTACATGAGTGTAATGTAAATATCTGCAAAAAAAATAAAAATAAATAAACATTGTATCTTTCTGGCTCTTTCTGCAATTGTTGTAAGCCCTTGGTGGATAAGAATTCCCAACTGTAGATTGGGTTATAAGGATTTTCAACCCGCAGATTGGAGCACGGTGGCTCGAGTGGTGAGGACACTGGGCTGAAGTTGAGCAACGTTTACCTCCTTTATGGCATATGTAGCTTAGTTTGATCCCAAGGGGAGGAGTGAATGCCCTACATGAGGCCAAAGCAGAGCTACCTTTATAAATTTATGAACTCTCTGCCCTGAGAGCTCAAAGCAGAGCCAGCATGTATGCAGGGTAAAAAAAACCGCAGAGAGAAGCAAGGGGAGTAAGCTGAAAGTCCTGGTAATTGCAACAAGTCCTGATAAATTAAAAAAGAGAGAGAACAAGGAGGAAGTTACTGGTTTTTCAAGAATCTCAGCTGATTCACGGCGACAGGACAAGTTTTATATTTCCCAAAGTCTTTGTATTACGCTAAGCAAGCAAATAAAGGAATTTGAACCTAATTTCTCCAAAGCAATACCTTGCTAAGTCTAGTTGTGTGCTCCCAGGTGAGCGTGAGTCTCTCTCTCTGTCTCTGTCTTTCTCTGTGTGTGTGTGTGTCTCTCTCTGTCTCTCTCTCTGTCTCTTTGTCTCTCTGTCTCTCTCTGTCTCTCTCTCTCTGTCTCTCTGTCTCTCTGTCTCTCTCTGTCTCTATCTGTCTCTCTTTGTCTCTCGATCTCTGTCTCTCTCTGTCTCTCTCTGTCTCTCTTTGTGTTTGTCTCTCTGCCTCTCTCTGTCTCTATCTCTCTGTCTCTCTTTGTCTCTCGGTCTCTGTCTCTCTGTCTCTCGCTCTGTCTCTCTGTCTCTATCTCTCAGTCTCTATCTCTCGGTCTTTCTTTGTCTCTCTGTCTCTGTCTCTCTGTGTCTCTCTGTGTCTCTTTACAAAAACGCGCACGACAAAAGCATGCCGACAAAACCGCATCGCTAAAACCGTGACATCATCAACGCTCCAACAACAGCACGTCGACAACAGTGCGTCGACAGAAGGGCGATTTACAACAGTGCGTCAGCAGAAGGGCAATTTAAGTTAAGGTAAGGGTTAGGTTTAGGGTTAGGGTTAGGTTTAGGGTTAGGTTTAGGTTTAGGGTTAGGGTTAGCGTTAGCATTAGCGTTAGGTTTACAGTGCCCTTCTGTCAACGCGCTGTTGTCGACGCGATTCAACGCTCATTCGTCAGCACGGTTCAGAACTCGCGGTTTTGTCACCGTGGTTTAGTCGGGCGCACTTTTGTCGGGCGTGCTTTTGTCGGTGAACCAAAAATGCAAGTAGAAAAATAGGAACCACCTTTGGTGGGAAGGTAACAGCGCTCCCTGCGCCTTCGGCATTTAGTCATGGTGGCCACATGACCACAGAGATATCTTTTGACAGTGCTGGCTCTTTGGCTTTGAAATGGAGATGAGCACCGCCCCTAGAGTCGGGAATGACTAGCACATATGCGTGAGGGGAATCTTTACCTTTAGCTGGAAGTAGAAGGGATAGATAAAGGAGCTTTTTTCTTTTATTTTATTTTGCCCGGGTTGATGGTGAGTTTGCAACGTGTGAGTGCTGCTATCCAGTGGGATTTATTTGAATTTCAGCTCCTTTTTTTGTCAGATTTCTAGAGGCATTACATTCTGTGGGCCTGTTGCCCCTTCCGTGTCTGCATCGTTCAGTTAAAAGGATATTGGCGAAAGGAACGATGTGCAATTTCTTTGAGAGAAATGATTTCCCTTTAGGTTCCATGCGGTTGCCCTGTGCCATTATAGAGAAGTATCTCATCTGTTCCAGGAGATAGTTGCATTATTAGGCAACTGTGCAATCGCTCTTGTGGACGCTTGGAGATTTGTAACCACAGATTTGAATGGCCAGATCAAATTAATATATGAGAGGCAGATATTTTCCCTCACTTCTCCTTGCTGAAGTCCCAGGCTGGATCTTATATCCATTTCCCTCACCTCATTTTAGCACAGTTTCACCCAGATGCTAATAACAGCCTTCAGCTTCGGGTTATTTGGTGAATCTTGCTGGCTCAGCATGTCAGGTCTTTTGCAAGGCAACGTTTGAGCAATTTACCTTACTCTGCCTGTCTCTCTTTCTCTTTTGCTGACGCTCAATTTATTTGAGTACTTGTTGCGCATGAGAATGCGATTTGATCCAAAGTATGTTTGTGTCAAACCCTGAACCGGTGTTGGATTCCCAGATACATAGGGGAAGACTGCAATACCTGGTACAATGGAAAGGGTACCCATTAACGGAAGCCTCCTGGGTGGTGAGTAAGAATATTAGAGTCACACGATTAATAAATAAATTCTACAAGGAATATCCCCACAAACCCAGGAGGGATATGGGAGGACAGGCGTGATGGTCTGCTAACGTGATGCTTGTGCTTACTTTTATTATTATTATTTATTATTATTATTTATTTGTCTTGTATGCCGCCCACTCCCGGAGGACTCCGGGCGGCTCACAAATGACAAGGGAAAGGGGGAAACTAGACAAAGACAACATATTAAAAACAAAGCCAACATTCACAATTTCCGTGGAGGTAGATGTTTCTCAGACCCCCCGGCCTGCTGGAACAGCCAGGACTTGGTGGCTTTGCGGAAGGCCGGGAGGGTAGTCAGGGTCCGGATCTCGACAGGGAGCTCATTCTGTCTTACAGGTGCAGCCCTGGTAGAGGGGAGCCACCTGTCAACCCCTGGACTGCAGGTGGGTGGTGGGAAGGCTGCAAGCGGCGAGAAACACAGAGCTGACAAACAGCTAATCCCATCTGAATACATGCTGGCTGACGATCAGCTGATTATGGTTCTCTGCAAGCTGGCAAACCAGCAGCTGGTCGAGTCTGCCGGCATTCTGACAATCAGCTGATTGGGCCTACCGGATGGTCAGCTGCTCCAGGAGCAGAGAGGGGCGGCTCCAGCCTTTATAGGGCTCTGGGAGGTGGAGGCTCCCAGCTCTAACTTTATTCCTTACTTTTTTTTGTTGACAGAACTCACTGTGTGCCGAGCATCCGGCTTATTTAACCATTTGGAACCCGAAGTGAGTGGCCTCCTGATTGTAGTTTAGGTCCAGAGCTCGGTCCTTTGAGCTTTGACTCTCAAGTCATTTCCAAGTAGTTCATTCAGATTTGTCCCACAATGGGTGTGCATGGGGCTGGAGAAGATATTATGAGGAGGGGGGGAATGCTTCCAGAAGTAAGTTCACTGCAAACCTATAGAAAGAAATCTGGTGTAGCCCAATTGCAGGTTTCATTTGCTGGATGAAGGAAGTACTACTACAGATGTGGGAGAATCATAATCTTCTTCAATATTGTTCAACCAGAAATCCTGACTTCCCCAAAATGGCCCCTTCTATCTCCTCACTCCACACATACACACACACCAGGGGTGGGTTTCAAATTTTTTAGAACCTATTCTGTAGGTGTGGCCTGTTTTGTGGGAGTGGCTCGGTGGTCATGGGACTGGGGGGCGTGGCTTGGTGGGTATGTGACAGGGTGGGCATGGCCAGCTTGGAAAATGTGGTGAAACTCACTTAACAATGCTCTTGCTTAGCAACCAAAATTTTGGGCTCAATTATGGTCATAAGTTCTCTTTCTTTTTCTTTCTTTCTTTCTTTCTTTCTTTCTTTCTTTCTTTCTCTCTCTCTGTCTCTCTCTCTCTCACACACACACACACACACACTTTCTTTCCTTCCTTCCTTCCTTTTGTCTCTCTCCACCTCTTTCTTTCTTCTCTCTCTCCCACTTCCTTTTTCTTTCTTTTTTCTTTCTCTTTCTCTCTCTCTCTCTTTTCTCTCATTCTCCCACCATTCCTTCCTTCCTTCTTTCCTTTCTTGTGTGTATCTCTTCCTTTCCTGTGTGTATCTCTCTTCCTTCTTTCTTTCCTCCCTTCCTTCCTGAACAGGTTCCAAAAGGTACGCTAAATTTCACGAACCGGTTCTGGCGTACTGGTGCGAACCTGGAGAAACCCACCCCTGACACACAGCCTTGTAGGAGCACAATCAGCTGGCCAATGATGAAGCCTTTAGTTCTCCAATGAAGAGCTCTCCTTCCATGACCCTTAAGGTGGCAATGGCCATACAGAAGTCTTCTGGGAGGTCTTGGATTGCAACTCCCATCACCCTTTTGCTTGGAGGTCTTCCAACCCTCTGCTCAGGCAGGAATCCCTATGTCATGTCAGACACATGGTTGTCCAATCTCTTCTTAAAAGCCTCCAGTGATGGAGCATCCACAGCTTCTGGAGGCAAGTTGTTCCACTGGTTAATTGTTCTCAATGTCAAAGAATTTCTGCTTAGTTCTAGGTGGTTCTTCAATGTTGGTGAACCCATTTTATCTATGCATCAATAATTACTAATTGTTATTATAGTCATGGGCAAAGAATTCGAAGGCATTTCTCAAATTACAGAAATAACCCAGTGGCCTGAAGATAAAGCAGGAGATGGGGACTTTGGCATCAAATGAGACATTAAAGCAAATATTTCATTACTGGTTGATGTCTGTCAACCAGCAGAACGCCAAACAGTCTCCCTTTTGATTTATAAAGAAAGAAAGAAAGTTTACTTTTCTTGTAAAACAAACACGGATGACTAATTTTAGGATTTTAAAAAAAACACAGATAATGCTGAGTTGAGAAGAGAACACAGCCCATAATGTCATTACATCACCGCATTTGCAGATCAGTAATCATTCCACGTGGATTATATTTGGTAGTTGGAAGATCTTGGATCACACGATAACCTAGTCACACTGCTTCATTTATGCGAAAGAATGTAACAGAAAACGAGATAAGGAACCAATACACAAGTGGGATGGAGTTGGGAATCTTCACAGTCCACTAACCATCTCCAGAGTGGGACAACCCCATCGGGGCTACCAACCAATCAGCAGAGCCAAGTTTCCAGGCCCTTTCTATTAAACAGGTTTTTTTAAAAATAAAAAAAGACAAAAAAAATATATTTTGCAATTTCCTTTTGTACCTCATTTCCACCTCGGTATACACCCATCCATTGTAAATGTACTTCTTCCCCCTTATTTCAGTTTCTCTTTGTCTATACGTATGATACTATTATATACATTCCTTAATTTACAATCCGTCATTCCATTTATAAACGTTTGTTCATCTCTGCCTATCCATTGCTAATTTCTAATTCCTGTGCCTTCTTCATTTAGTCTTTCCTTAAGCTTTACACCGATCCTCTAGCCATTTGTACCACTTGTTCCATACCATATAATATTCTGTTTCCACCTTTTCTTTTATTTCTTTTGTAAATGTGTCCATCTCCGCACACTCTTTCACTCTAACATTCCCCTCTGTTGGTATATTCTTCTTCTTCCAATTTTCCAGGCCCTTTCAGAAGGCTGGGGAGAAAGGTGGAGGCAGAAAGGGAATTTAGAATGAGCAACTTCTGTAGAAATCGATGTTCCATAGAGCTGTTTGGAAGGGGAGGAGAAATGCCAAGGTCTGAACATAACTGCTTTTGTGAACCAGTGATGTTCTCCCTTTGCTCTATCCTTATGGGAAAACCCAAGGTGACTCAGAAAACCCAGTAGCTGATGATGGGAATTCTTCAGAGATCTCCATCCAAAAGCCATTCTCCTCCTACGGCAAGAAATACGACTCCATTTTTGTATGTAATACTGTCAGATGTAAACCTCGTATTTCTTTACAGAAGCTAAGAAATGGGCTACTCAACTCAGCTTGTCCACCCACCCCCTGACTCTCAATATGGCCTTAATGTGTAATTTCTGTATGCCCCTCTGGAGAGGGAAGAGAAGGGAGCCTTTGCAGAGTTAGTTCCATCCCATATAATATTCTGTTTCCACCTTTTCTTTTATTTCTTTTGTAAATTTGTCCATCTCCGCACACTATAACACTTTCACTCTAACATTCCCCTCTGTTGGTATATTATTCTTCTTCCATTTTTCCAGGCCCTTTCAGAAGGCTGGGGAGAGGGTGAATCTCACCTTGACTGGCATGTTATTTCAAAGGATGGAGGCCACCCCAGAAAAAGCTCTCCTCCTGTACCCCGCCACCCTAATTTCCTTGGCCAACAGGGTCCACGGAATGCCCCTTTTACCAGAGCAAGTGGGGCAGACCAATAGCCTTGGAATGAGACATTTCCTAAGGTAGCCTGTATTTTTCCTCCCCCCCCCCTGCCCCTTAACCTGTAGTCCTAGGACTTTCTGGTGGCCTTCCATTCAAGGATTAAGTCAGCTCTGACCCTGACTTAATCTTTTTGAAATTGACCACTGAGGTGCACTTTCTTGTGTCATTCAGGGCCCAACAATACCTGGAACAAATTTGTCTTTCAATATTTAATAGCTGTGAACGTTTCTTCCTCCTCCCATGACACAACCCAGGAAGCTGGCCTGTCCCTCAATCCTGGTGTTGACTGCTTCTCACAAAGGATGGGGAAATTCATACAATGGGTTGAAATGTTCCACAGCATTTTTGTTGGTTTAAGGTCCCTTTTGTGGCCAACGTTTGTTGCCTTTGTAAACCTAGGTGTGGCAGAGACATATGTGGGTCTTTGTGTGGGGAGACATATATATAGAGAGAGAAAGAGAGAGAGACAAGACACGTTGGCCTTTTCTTACCGTACCAGAAAACGAAGGCATCACTGGTTACTGCAACAGCCTTGCACACATTCATTCAATCAAAAAAAGGAGCACAATGGAGAGGCTTTATATTTTCCTACTACTAGCAGCAGGTAAGTGAAGAGCTTAAAAGTTGGGGTTGTTTTTCTCCCGCAAATGGCAGATCCAGCCTAATTTCAATTCCTGAAAAGGAAGCTAGATTTCAGAACAAGTTGCGTGTAATAGTAGTCCGCCATGCTACCTTACAGAGGCAAAAAGCATTGCACATACGTTAAAACTTCCATCTATCTACCAATTCATACTGTATAAGGCAGTTCATCCTTGTATGTTATGTTCATCAAAGCTAGATATTTAAAATGAAAGCATCTCAGTTTAAACCCAAGAGATCCTAAGTGACTTTTAACCTACAAGAAGAGGAGTTAAAAATTGACAACTGTATATGATATGGTTAATAAAAAAATAAGAATGTGTTTTTAATTGGACTAGCCACCTTAATAAGTGAATGCAAGACTTAATACTGTTTTTAAGTTTCAATACAGTGAAGCGCAATAAAATGGAAAGAACAAATATGGCTAGGTGATTAGGTTGCTAACACTCAGCCTAAGTTATAAAATACTATGGCCATCTTAACAGACAAGGCTTCAACAATCTATATCAGTGGTTCCCAATCTGGGGTCCACGTCCCACAGGGGGGGCAATTTGATTTTTAATGGGGGCAATTTGAACCTTGTTTAAACTAAGTTAATGGCCTTTTAGGTTTCCCCCGCATGAGTAGGGTTCACTTTTGAGCAAAGTAAGAATTATATGTCATGGGGGGGATGGGGCATCAGGATTTCAGAGATGCTTAGGTGGGGCATGGCCCAAAAAAAGTTGGGAACTACTGATCTATATGATGTCATAACATAATGACCTGGTCCCCCTCCAGCATGTGAAGATAAAAGCTGAATTCTTATAACTTCCTGGACCACCAATTGCTGAGTTCAGTTTTAGTGTAGCCTAACATTCCTACGGATCTCATAAAGAAGTAGATTATTCTTATTGCAAAGGACAAGCAACTTTATCCTCTGAAGTATCCTTCTGCCCTTCTGGCATTTTCTAGACAGCTTTGGAGAATTTGTCAGCCATTTCTTGGCCATGCTGGCTATTCATTTGGGGAATAATAACATGTCCGGAGGTCACTTGGAGAAGGAAACCTGAAGGCATTCATTAGATTTAAATTGTTTAGGTTTGGGGTTGGGGTTGGGGTTGGGGTTGGGGTTGGGGTTGGGTTTACAGAGATGGAAGGGAACTGGTAGGTCTCTAGTCCAAGCAGGAGACCCTACACAAATTCTGACAAATAGCAGTTCAATCTCTTCCTGAAAGACTCCAGTGATGAAGCTCCCACAACCTCTGAAGGCAACTTCCATGGGTTGATTGTTCTCCCTGTCAGAAAATTTCTCCTTATTTCTAGGTTGAATCGCTCCTTGGTCAATTTCCATCTGAAGGATGCTACTTGAGGTTTGGTGACTACAAGGAGGTTTTAGCAGAGATCAGGGCATAGCTCTATATAGGATGGGTGGGCTTGATGGCTCTCCTTTCTGACTATGGGAATGTTATAGAAAGTACTGCAGTCAGCACAATTCCTATCCTTTTTAAGAAGATTATGTCTAAGAGGAACTCACATGTCAAAAATGTACAAGCTCATCTAAAAATTATTCCACTTTCTGTGTTCTGAGTTCCTCCTTTGACATTGCACAACAGATCTTTAGACCTCCGGAATAATGACTCTGTGTTTCTAGCTTCTGCTTTTGAACCTAAGTGGTTTTTCAGTCATCTTCATTCTCATTTTAATTAAAATGACTGACTAAGGAATGTATGCATGTATCTGGGTTTACATACATGAATAAAAACACTCCAGATCTGATTGCATTTTTGTTTCTTTTTTTTTCTTTTTTCTTTTAGGATCAGCATTGCCTTGTCTGGCTACAAACCCAAAGAGTAAGTTTTAGTTGAATCCATCAATCTAATTGGGGTGTTTTCTGGGGCAAAGACAATGCTATGTTGAGACAATAGCAAAATAGTAAAATGGTGGAGTGGACATTGATCCCAGGACAAGGATCACCGTTAGCATCATCCAAAAATAGTCTCCCACGTTCCAGATCAACCTTGCCCCCACCATGTTCTCCAGGTGTTCGGACTACACCTGCCAGAAGTCTCACAGCAGCAGCCATGCTGTTGGGAGAATCCTATGAGTTGGAAGTTTACACCTCGAGAGGACATTCAAGTTAGAGAAGGCAGCCTTATACCTCTGTGTATGCCTAGCCCTAGATGTTTCTTCCAATGATGCTGTACTGGATGGCAAAGTCTCAAGAGAATTCTTCTCACACCCATCTGAGTACAAGAACAAACTTAGGATAGAACAGAATAACAGAGTTGGAAGGGACCTTGGAGCAGAGGTGGGTTGCTACAGGTTTGCACCGGTTCAGGCGAACCGGTAGTGGTATTTTGGCCTTGGTTGCCCGAACCAGCAGTGACTCAGGCTGGCCACGTCCCTGAATTGGTTTCCCGGTCAGTGATGCCGTTGTCGGCATGTTTTTTACCACCACTGCCATAAAAGAAGAAAGGGTAAAGCAGAGAAAGTAAGGGTTGGGAATTAAGAGTAGGAGAGAGAGTAAGAAAGAGGAGAAGGGAGGAGGAGAGGGGAAAGAAAGGGGATGAAGAAAGGAGGAAGGAGAGGAAGAAAGAAGAAGGCAGAGAAGGTAGGAGAGAGAGAGAGAGAGATTAATGATGAATAGATAAATGTTAAATAGCAATTATAAGAATGTATATCTATGAATAAATTTGAAAGGGAAAAAATACAAATTAGCTTAAGCAACCCACCCCTGCCTTGGGGTTCTTCTAGTCCAGCCCCCTGCTTAGGCAGGAAACCCTACACCACTTCAGACAAATGGTTATCTAATCTCTTCTTAAAAACGTCCAGTGTTGTCGCATTCACAACTCCTGGAGGCAAGTTGTTCCACTGATGAATTGTTCTCACTGTTTGGAAATTTCTCCTTCTTTATGATCATAGTCGGTTTGTGATGGGATCACCTGGCAAAATTCTAAACTCCCATCAATTCCATCAGTGCTTTTGTAAGCAGAGCTCAGATGAGATTGCAGTTGAATATTGGTAATCAATCTTTAAATTGCAAAAAAAAATGTTTGAAAATCACAGAATGTTCTGTGCAAAATGTTAGAGACCTACTGCTCTTATACTAATAACAAATTTCTACTGGCCCCTATTGGTCATTCCCCAAATTTAACTAGCAATTCACCAGTTGCTGCCAAGAGCAATCATGAGCTAGCCAGTCATGAATAGAAATCTGTGGTTAGATACTACCCAGTAGACTAAAGTCATATCCATTGGAAATAAGAACCTGAAAGATATAAACAGAATATAAATACACCTGAATGACATTGCTTTTTAAATGTTTTGGGTGGCGAATTGCAAAAGCTCACTTTGTGTTCCCATTGAACAGAGTGACAGAGTTGGAAAGGACCTTGGAGGTCATCTAGTCCAACCCCCTGCTCAAGTAGGAAACTATATAAGCCCATGATGGTGAATCTATGGCATGCAGAGGTGATGCGTAGAGTCCTACTAGGCCCAAAAAGGGGCACAGGGCATCATGTGCACATGCGTGGGTGGGGAGAGAAGGAGTGTAGGGGGTTGCACATGCATGTGTACAGGGTGGGGGCATGTGGGGGCATGCACACATTGCATGTGTGCAGTGGCCATTGTTTCATGCGCGCGCAAGCGCTTTTGGCACATGATGACAAAAAAAGTTAGTCATCCCTGCTGTAGGCCATCAACAGAACAATCAGCTAAGGGTTGAAAATCCCAAAAGCAAAGATGGTGTTTTGAAGAACAGGATCCGTACCCAGGTGGAGGCACGAAGGGGATTTAGAATGAGCAACATCTGTAGAAATCGATGTTCCAGAGAGCTGTTTGGAAGGGGAGGAGAAATGCCAAGGTCTCAACATAACTGCTTTTGTGAACCAGTGATGTTCTTCCTTTTTCTAGCATCGTTGCTCTATCCTTATGGGAAAACCCAAGGTGACTCAGAAAACCCAATAGCTGATGATGGGAATTCTCCAGAGATCTCCATCCAAAAGCCATTCTCCTTCTACGGCAAGAAATACGACTCCCTTTTCGTATGTAATACCTGCCAGATGTAAACCTCGTATTTCTTTACAGAAGCTAAGAAACGGGCTAAGAACTCGGCTTGTCCACCCACCCCCTGACTCTCAATATGGCCTTAATGTGTAATTCCTGCAGGCCTCTCTGGAGAGGGAAGAGAGGGAGCATTTGCAGAGTTAGTTGGGAATGACCAAACTCCCCATGGCTTTCATTTCTAAAATAGCTTCCTGGGGAGATAAGAGGCCGAACTAATACTTTCCCACTAATACCCTGTTTCCTTGAAAATAAGACCTCCCTGGATAATAAGCCCAATCGCTAAAATAAGCTAAAATAAGCTCTTCCTTGCAAATAAGCCCTCCCCTGAAAATAAGCCCTCCCTGAAAATATTGCAACACAGCAGCAGCCATGAGGTGACCACGCTCACCGTCTCCTGCACCTCCAAAATAATAAGACCTCCCTGACAATAAGACCAAGCGCTTTATTTCGGGGGTCAAAAGAAAATAAGAACCTGTCTTATTTTGGGGAAAACACGATATGCCTTTATGAGAATGAATGGATGGGATATGAGCAATCTATAGACTCCAGTGGTGGGATTCAAATTTTTTTACTACGGGTTCTGTGAGCGTGGCAGGGAAAGGTTACTGTAAAATCCCCATTTCCTCCCGATCAGCTGGGACTCAGGAGGCAGAGAATAGATGGGGGGCAGGGCCAGCCAGAGGTGGTATTTATCAGTTCTCTGAACTACTCAAAATGTCCACTACCGGTTCTCCAGAACTGGTCTGAACCTGCTGAATACCACCTCTGCTACAATCACCATTCAGAAACCCAATCATGGGCACAGTAGAAATCAGTGTGAGAAAGTTATGGGGCTCCCAGTGTTGGCCTCCACGTCCCAATAGGTCCAACCGAAAGTGACAATGTTGGGAAATACAATTTTACAGCATCTTGAAGCCCATGGGTTCCTCGTCTCTGATATTAACTTATACTAGTTTCACGATTTCTCTGTTGTCCTCGTTTGCTAAAAATCTAGTTAACTTTGGTGCGTGTGTGTAGAGAGAGAGAGAGAGAGAGAGTTGTGTGGATAGATGAATGATGATAGATGATAGATATAGCAATAGCAATAGCAGTAGACTTATATACCGCTTCATAGGCCTTACAGGCCTCTCTAAGCGGTTTACAGAGAGTCAGCATATTGCCCCCAACAATCTGGGTCCTCATTTTACCCACCTCGGAAGGATGGAAGGCTGAGTCAACCCTGAGCCGGTGAGATTTGAACCGCTGACCTGCTGATCTAGCAGTAGCCTGCAGTGCTGCATTTAACCACTGCGCCACCTTGGCTCAAGGTGATAGATAGATAGATAGATAGATAGATAGATAGATAGATAGATAGATAGATAGATAGATAGATAGATGATAGATAGATAGATGAGAGAGAGTGTGTATGGAAGAGAAAGAAAGAGAGAAAACATTCTATGTTAACTCAGATTACTTAGTTTATACCTTAATATCTTTGAAGATTCCATAAAATTGCCTACTTTCATAATAATATTGGGAAATACAATTGCAATACCTCCTCTAGACCAATAAGATCACATAGATTAGCCTCCTCCGAATTCCATCAGCCAGCCAATGTCGACTGGCAACTACCCGGAGGAGAGCCTTCTCGGTGGCTGCTCCAACCCTCTGGAACGAACTCCCCGTGGAGATTCATACCCTCACCACCCTCCAGACCTTCCGCGTAGCCCTTAAAAGCTGGCTGTTCCAACAGGCCTGGGGCTAACGACTTGTAACCCCACTCGAATGGTGTGACTGTTGTGTTTTTAACGGTGTATGACTCTATGTTTGTAATTTGTCTGTCTTCCCCCCCCCCCCTTCAACTGTGAGCCGCCCTGAGTCCCCTCAGGGAAAAGGGCGGCATACAAATAAAGTATAAATGGAAAAAAAAATGAAATATTGAGCTTGTCAAATGAACATGGCTTACCACCTTGCTTTATATTTCTCCAGGTCAACAACAATGGGGTTATCTCTTTTGGAAAGTACATCTCAGAGTACACTCCTAATGCTTTCCCTCTGCGAGATGGAATACCCTTTGTTGCTCCCTTTTGGTCTGATGTTGACAATAGAGTCAGTGGGAGCATCTTCTCGAGACAGTCTGAAGACCCAGTGCTGCTTAGTCGGTTTGCTGTGGACCTCAGTCGGTATCACCCTGAAATTTCTTTCACACCCACGTGGATGTTTGTTGCCACCTGGTACAAAGTAGGCTACTTTGGATCTGCTTCAAATAAGGTAGGTCTCACACAATAATGGCAATCTGGAGTTTTCCTCCTCTTCCAGAAGACTGCTGCTTATTTATTGAAAGTAAATGCGGCGTATAGGTAAAAGTACTGAACTATAACCTCCCACATGTCCCATCACAGAAACTCACTGGATGACTTTAGGTCAATCCTTCCCTCTCAGTCCAAGAGCCATGGAGGTAGAGGTTGAAAGTGTTGGACAAGGAGCCCCAAGACCCGGATTTAAGTCCATCTTCAGCCATAGAGGATCTCTGGATGACTTTAAGACTGTCCTTCTCTCTCAATACTGTCAGACCTGCCCTAGTCTGATCCCTTAGGAAAGAAAGACCCTCGACTCCATTTGGTAGAAGTGATAGGTTCTTTTACTAAAAGACGCTGACTGCAGTAAGGTCAGGCTGGAATTAAATCTCCCACGCTAAAAGGATGCAAAATTTTCCCCCTCCTTCCGACCCCCCTCCTCCCCCCCTCCTCCTTGGTGTTTTGAGAGCACTGAGATCATTGGGATAATCCACATTCCTTCCCAGGGTGCATGGCCTTGAGTGCTGGCACAAACTGGTTCAGAGCTTCA
This sequence comes from Thamnophis sirtalis, assembly GCF_051295495.1. Taxonomy (NCBI): domain Eukaryota; kingdom Metazoa; phylum Chordata; class Lepidosauria; order Squamata; family Natricidae; genus Thamnophis; species Thamnophis sirtalis. Next base: position 10,627,207 of record NW_028261393.1, on the reverse strand, counting down.
TTGTTCTTAGGCAAGCTTCCTCCTCTCTATTTCTCAGCACATACTAATACAGGTTTTTTTTGGTTCTTTTATTTTATTTTTATTAACAAACATGTACAAAACTTAGACGTACACCACATTTACACAATACAGTACGAACAGGAGCTTCCTGTTCTTTCTAATAGCAATTATCAATTGATACCGCTCACCTTATATTATTTCCTCTTCTATTGTATTTCATTTGGACTTCACCATTCTTAACCCTCTTATTTTACTCATAACTACTATTTTTTGAGTTTTGTTATATTCCTTCGTTGATTCTTGTTTCTTTCCTCCATCCACCTATACCATTTATCCCATATCTGGTAGAATTCTGATTCTTCTTTTCCCTGGATTTCTTTAGTTAGTTTGTCCATTTCAGCACAGTCCATAACCTTTCTTATTATTTCATCTTCGCTTGGAGTTAATTTGTTTTTCCATTTCTGGGCAAAGGTAATCCTTGCCACCGTAATTATATGTAGTATTAAATACTGAATTTCTTTTTTGTATTTCACAGACATTATTCCGAATTTTAAAAACTTCAGGTTTCCATACTATTTTAATCACTGTTATTGCCTCCACCCAATTTTTGATCCTTTTCCAAAAAAATTTAACCTCCTCACAGGTCCACCATAAATGGTAATATGTTCCGTGTACTAATACAGGTTTATTATCCATTTCTTCTCCCCCATAGCCTTTGATGGGAGGATGTGCCAAGCTGAAGATGGCAAACTTGACACTTACATTACAGACACTGAATATATAGTATATTATAATCAGTGGTGGGATTCAGCCAGTTCACACCTATTCGGGAGAACCAGTTGTTAACTTTCTAAGCAGTTTGGAGAAGCGGTTGTTGGAAGAAATCTCATTTTGTGTTTTTTCCACTTTGCAGGGCTAATCCTGTAAGGAAGGCAGAAAGGAAACATTCTGGCGTTGTTTCTAGCCTCATCTTTATTGCCCTGCTTACAGAAACTGCCTTTCCATTTAACCCTTATTACATTGTCACAGCTAAGGCAAAGCGCCCATCGATCTGAGTGATGTTGAGTTGGCCACGCCCACCCAGTCACATGACCACTGAGCCACGCCTACCCAGTTGGTCATTAGGGCAGAGAACAGGTTGTTAAATTATTTGAATCCCACCACTGATTATAGTACTATAGCATATATAGGATAAGGAGACAGGCAGGATACAAATTTAAGGAGGGAAGTATATAAATCTAATGGGGGGGAAAAACTTAAGAAAATATACACCTGGCTGGAAGAATGTCCAGTTCATAGGCATGTAGGTTTTTCTACCAAAAAACGTATATGGGACCCAGGGAATGAAAGTAAAATGAGCAGAATAAACTCCTTTATTTTTCTTATACCACACTCATAATTTGAGTCCTTTATCCCTTCCATTCTTTCTTATTTTATTTAAGTTTAAAATTATGAAAGGTAAAGGTTTCTCTGTCCAGGTGTATCTCACTCTAGGGCATGGTGCCCATCTCCATTTCTTAGCTGAAGGAGCCAGCATGGTCATATGGCCAGCTTGGCTATATGCCAAAGGTGCCCCGGACGCTGTTACTTTCCCACCAAAGTGGTACCTATTTATCTACTCACATTTGCATGCTTTCCAACTTCTAGGTGGGTAGGACAAGGAGCACCAAGACCCAGATTTAAGTTCATCTTCAGCCATAGAGGCTCTCTGGATGACTTTAAGACTGTCCTTCTCTCTCAATACTGTCAGACCTGCCCCAGTCTGGGGCAGGAATGGGAGCTCACACCCGTTGCACAGTTCTTGGGTCTTGAACCCAGGCTGTCCGTTTGTGTGAGAGGTAGGCGCATGCACAAGCACGCACAGCTCTATTTGCATGAACAGTGAGCATGCATATGGGGCAAGGAATGGGAGCTGGGGCAAGAAATGGGAGCTCACACCCGTTGCACAGTTCTCGGGTCTCGAACCCAGGCTGTCAGTTTGTGTGAGAGGTAGGTGCAAGCATGCACAGCTCTATTTGCATGAACAGTGGGCACGCATATGATTCCAAATGGGCCCAGGATTGGTAGCGAGTCACGGCCCAGAGGTTGGGGGGGTCTCCTGATCTAAATAATCTTCAACGTGTAGTGTTCAAAGTTGTCACTAGATGGCACCTCTATCATCCTGCAAAAAAAAGTTATAGCCAAGTTTGGAGACCTAGAAAGTCTAGTAGAGTTAAGTCTCAGAATAACTCTGTTATTCTGTTCTATTCTAAATCACTAAGACTTGAATTCAACTCCAAGATGACTTTCCTTTAGAAACAGCTTTGGTAAGAAAGGATACCATTTCACCCCTTTTTGTTGCAGGTCAACACTTTCCAAGCTATCTTGGCCACGAATGGAGAAATATCTTTCATCATGCTGAACTTTGTTGATATTCAGTGGACCACTGGAACGGGAAATGGTGGAGATATCCACACAGGAGTTGGAGGACTCCCCGCTCAGGTAGCTTTGGGGTAGCTTGAAGGCGCAACAAGAAATGCAGGATGATGTTTGCCCAGTTAATGCAACCTCCTTTAATCAAAATGGACACTTGCAAAAAGTGACCTTCAATTCCAAAACCAAATCAGGGTAGAGTGGGACAATTCCCTTCTGTGATAGAATAATAGAATAACAGAGTTGGAAGGGACCCTGGAGGTCTTCTAATCCAACCCCCTGCTTAAGCAGAAACCCTACACTACTTCAGACAAAAGGAAGAGACAGTCTCTTCTTAAACACTTCCAGTGTTGGAGCATTCACAACTTCTGGAGGCAAGTTGTTCCACTGATTAATTGTTCAACTGTCAGGAAATTTCTCCTTAGTTCTAGTTTGCTTCTATTCTTGATTAGCTTCCTTCTATCCATTGCTTCTTGTCCTACCTTCAGGTGCTTTGGAGAATAGTTTGACTCCCTCTTCTTTGTGGCAACCACTGAGATATTGGGACACTGCTATCATGTCTCCCCTAGTCCTTCTTTTCATCAAATTAGACATACCCAGTTCCTGCAACCGTTCTTCAAATGTTTTAGCCTCCAGTCCCCTAATTATCTTTGTCGCTCTTCTCTGCACTCTTTCTAGTATCTCCACATCTTTTTTACATCGTGGCAGAGAGATTCTATGCTCCCGTTAACACAGCGCAAAAATAGTTCTGCCCGTTTAGAAGCTGCATTGTTTATTGTTCGTTTATTGGATTTATATGCCGCCCTTCTCCCAAGGATTCAGGGCGGCGTACAACATTAAAAAACAACACATATTACAAAAGTTTTAAAAAATTAGATAGAGTATCCAAAAAAACAAACCCAATTAAGATTAACAATAACATTTAAAATAACATTCTATGGTCGATACCCAGACATGGAATTCAATGAGAAAGTTTGTTAGGGTGTTAATTAGAAAAGATGTCATTCTTTCCCCTTTTCTACCTCTTCCCCAGGCTGGCTTTGACAGTGGGGACCAAAAAAATTACTACAACATCCCTGGTTCCCGAACTCCTGGAATTCTCAATATTAAAGAGACAACCAATGTCGGTGAACAAGGTCGCTGGGTGTTTCAAGTGGATACAACAGTTACCGGAGTTCCCACGGCAAAAAGTGATTGCTTGTTTAAATAAGTAAGTGCCAGACCTTCTCTTTTATTTGCTAGTAGGATAGATATGTGACTAATTGGAGTGATGCAGTGGCCTAAAGGTGGTGCTGTCGCCTCACAATCAGGAGGCTGGGAGTTCTATCCTAGGTAGAGGCAGTTATTTCTCTCTCTCTGGGCACACTGAGAATAGATCTGCTGAACAAATCTCCGCTATGGCAACAGGAAGGGAATCTGGCCATTAAAACACTGCTAGTTTCATTAAGTTGCCCAGACTCCACCTCGCAAAGGGATTATTAAAAGAAATAGCAATAGCAGTTAGACTTATATACCGCTTCATAGGGCTTTCAGCCCTCTCTAAGCGGTTTACAGAGTCAGCATATCACCCCCACAGTCTGGGTCCTCATTTCACCTACCTCGGAAGGATGGAAGGCTGAGTCAACCTTGAGCCGGTGAGATTTGAACCGCCGAACTGCAGCTAGCAGTCAGCTGAAGTGGCTGCAGTACTGCACTCTAACCACTGCGCCACCTCGGCTCTATAATGATGATAGACATGTAAATAATTACTAGATCCATGGCCCCTTACTTATTTTGCTGTTGTCTCTTTTCATCAGGTGAAACCGCTTCCAATGCAGGCCATCTGCTTCTCCATGCCAGCTGGGACAAGTTGAACAGCATCTGCCATCTTTCTCAAATCCCTCTGCTACCCTCTTCCAACAAGAAAAAAGTTTTCTGGAGCTGCCAGTGACCGTAGATTTAGCAATAAATGATTGCACTCGCATAGGTGGTGTCTCCATTGTGGAGTGCAGGAAAGAAATGCATAATTGTTATATGTGTGAATACATCAGCCTGTGCATATATAAAGTGTGTGTGTGTCTGTGTTTGTGCGTGTGTGCTCGTGTGATGCTTTTAAGGGGACTGACGAGCCTAACACTCTATGAAGTTGGTTTCCTTCATGGGAGATGGGCGCAGATGTAATATCCCAAAGCGTGGAAAATGTGATGTGGGTATCCACACCAATATGAATAGAATAGAATGACAGAGTTGGAAGGGACCTTGGAGGTCTTCTAGTCCAGCCCCCTGCTTAGGCAGGAAGCCCTACACCACTTCAGACAAATGATTATCCAACATCTTCTTAAAAACTTCCAGTGTTGAAACTTCCAGGGTCTCCATACACACATCGACTATTCAATTCTTTATGCCAGAGGTGTCCAATCTTGGCCATTTTAAGATTCGTGGACTTCAGCTCCCAGAATTCCCCATCCAAGGGTCTTAAATTTGCCAAGGTTGCTTCAGGCAATGAGATCAGGCACATCTTAGGAAGATCAGGCTGGGAATTCAATGTCACGTAGGTCAGTACTCTTATTGTAAAGCCTTAGTGACAATCTAACAAGACTGAATGTTTTCCCCTTCTCTCCCTTTGTCTTCATCAAACTAGAAGGGGGGGGGGTCTCATCCAAAACATTTACTCCTTTCCTGGACTTGGTCCTCTTTTAGTTAACCGTTCTCTCAATAGTGACTGTTCCTCCTAAACCCGTGATGGCGAACCTCTGTCACACGTGACACAGGTGGCACACAGAGTCATATTTGTTGGCATGCATGTGCTGATTTTTGGCCTCCCGGAGGGCCGAAAGAGGCCCCTTTTCTCCCAACGCAGGCTTCAGGAAATCCTCCAGAAGCTGAGGAGGGTGAGAAATAGCCCCAACGGGCCAACAGGAAATTCAGATATGATTCATTTCCGGCTTCCGGAGGGCCTCCAGGGCCCAGGGAAGGCCATTTTCACCCTCCCCAAATTTCAAGAAAGCCTCCGGAGCCTGGGGAGGTCACGTGCACATGCGCAGGTGGGCAGGGAGGATTAAATTGGTGTGGGCACACAGACAATTTTGGCATGCCATAAGAAAAAGGGTTGCCATCACTGTCTTATACCATTCCCGCTGCCACCTACAATTTAGGAACAACGGCACCAACCCCAAATCAACTTACCAAGTCAACCAGAATCCTAGCTATTTTGTTTTGTTTTGTTTCGGTGGGGTCTTTGAGTCAATTTTGATAGTTTGGATTGGCTGGACAAGTCTATGATATTTTCTTGGCAACAATTTCAGAGGTGATTCACCATTGGTGAGATTCGAACTGCCAAATTGCAGGCAGCCGGCAGCCGGCAGAAGTAGCCTGAAGTGCTGCACTCTAAACACTGCGCCACCACAGCTCAGCCGACCCGCTCATAAAATGATATTTTAACCAGCAACAAAGAACATTGACAAGATCTTTTACAGATGATCCTTTGCCCCTCCTTCGTCCATTAAAAGCCTTTATGTTCCCCTGATCGAAAACGTCCTTTAAAAAAAAAAAAATGTAAGGCTTCAAGATGCAGGAGGTGAATGCACTCCAGGATGGCTGCTATGAAAGAAAAGCAAGTCAGGACTGAATTCCTTCCTGTTTACAGTCGAGGGGAGGATATTGTTCAGCCCTGGCAGGAGACACATTCTGATAAACGACCACAATCTAAAGAAACAAATAATAAAAGCTTTAGCACCATTTTATGTGTGTCTGTGGTACATACATTCTCATTTCACAGCTCAAAACAGAACTCCTCAGCTTTCCAACAGCCTTTGGGCTGATTCTATCTGCTTCCAGTAAGACTTTACACAGAGCTGGTTCTGAACAGTTCTGGCCAACCGGTAGTGGAAATTTTGAATAGTTCAGAGAGTCGGTAAATACCACCTCTGGCTGGCCCTGCCCCCATCTATTCTCTGCCTCCCAAGTCTTCTTTTGCCCTGGAAAGGAGAACGGAGCTAGAAAGCATGTTAGTGAGATGTTTGCTGGGAAGGCCGCTGCAAAAGGAGGGGGACAACCACAGAGGGTGGACAGGAGGTTGGCCATGCTGGGAAGGTCACTGCAAAAGGAGGGGGACAACCACAGAGGTCAGACAGGAAGTTGGCCATGCTGGGAAGATCACTGCAAAAGGAGGGGGACAACCACAGAGGACAGACAGGAGATTGGCCATGCTGGGAAGTTCACTGCAAAAGGAGGGGGACAACCACAGAGGGTGGACAGGACGTTGCAGTGATCTTCCCAGCATGGCCAACCTCCTGTCCGTCCTTTGTGGTTGTCCCCCTCCTTTTGCAGTGGCCTTCCCAGCATGGCCAACCTCCTGTCCACCTTCTGTGGTTGTCCCCCTCCTTTTGCTGGGAAGGTCACTGCAAATGGAGGGGGACAACCACAGAGGACGGACAGGAGGTTGGCCACGCTGGGAAGGTCACTGCAAAAGGAGGGGGACAACCACAGAGGGCGGACAGGAAATTGGCCATGATGGGAAGATCACTGCAAAAGGAGGGGGACAACCACAGAAGGTGGACAGGAGGTTGGCCATGCTGGGAAGGCCACTGCAAAAGGAGGGGGACAACCACAAAGGACGGACAGGAGGTTGGCCATGCTGGGAAGATCACTGCAAAAGGAGGGGGACAACCACAGAAGGTGGACAGGAGGTTGGCCATGCTGGGAAGGCCACTGCAAAAGGAGGGGGACAACCACAAAGGACGGACAGGAGGTTGGCCATGCTGGGAAGATCACTGCAAAAGGAGGGGGACAACCACAGAAGGTGGACAGGAGGTTGGCCATGCTGGGAAGGTCACTGCAAAAGGAGGGGGACAACCACAGAGGATGGACAGGAGGTTGGCCATGCTGGGAAGTTCACTGCAAAAGGAGGGGGACAACCACAGAGGGCGGACAGGAAGTTGGTCATGCTGGGAAGGTCACTGCAAAAGGAGGGGGACAACCACAGAGAGCGGACAGGAAGTCGGCCATGCTGGGAAAGTCACTGACATATAAAAAGGGAAAGACAGAAAGCTCTTCCTGTTCAAAACAAAGGGTGATAAGTCACATGGTTTGTTTAGGATTCATCCTTTTTAGTACCTATCGTACCACCTGAAGCCAATTAATGTCAAGTACCAAGGTACCATTGTATACGAAAACTAGCCCGAGGAGAGCAGGCAAGAACATCCAACATAATGCCTTCCAATCCAACTATTCCTTCAACCAAATATCAGAAATCCATGTTTCTCAATCCACTTCCCTTGATGAACTACCCCATCTGCCTTTGGAAATCTTACTTTTTCAGGGAAGGTATCTCGGCAAAGCATCTTACATCCAAAAGACGCAACTGAAACGGTGATACAGAACTCCAGGGCGGTGAACAGAGTAAGAACGATCAGTATTCCTCTGCCAATATTCTACCAATGAAAGAGAAAAGTAACACATCCACTTTTATATATCCAGACAGGCATATTTATCTCCAATTCTAGAGTAAGGAAGGTGACCTGGGTGTGATAGGGAAGATCTATTGCCTAGGTTATAAGGGGATTGAAGGATTGAAGGGAACACCCACAACCTCTGGAGGCAAGCTGTTCCACTGATTGATTGTTCTAACTATCAGGAAATTCCTCCTTAGTTCTAGGTTGCTTCTCTCCATCCATTGTTTCTCCTCCTGCCTTTCTGGCGCTTTGGAAAATAGGTTGTATTGTATTGTATTGTATTGTATTATTTGTATGCCGCCCTTCTCCGGGAGGACTCAGGGCGGCAAACAATCAAGGGGGAAAAAAGGGGGAACATAAAAAGACAAAATACAAATAATAAAAGTAGACAACAGTCGCACAACCATACATGTCGAGAGGGGAGGGAACTCATCACCCCCAGGCCTGCCGGCAAAGCCAGGTTTTGACAGCTTTTCGGAAGGCCTGGAGAGAGGTGAGGGTCCGAATCCCTGCGAGGAGTTAATTCCAGAGGGCCGGAGCTGCCACTGAGAAGGCCCTCCCCTTCTCGGGTAATAGCCAGGTGGCATTGGCTGGTAGATGGCACCCGGAGAAGGCCAAACCCTGTGGGTCTTTGGGAGGTAATTGGCAGCAGGCAGTCTCTCAAGTACCCAGGTCCAATACCATGAAGGGCTATATAAGTGACGACTAGCACCTTGAAGCATATCCGGAGACTGATCGGTAACCAGTGCAGCTCGCGGAGGATAGGTGTAACGTGGGTGTACCGAGGTGCACCCACAATCGCTCGCGCGGCTGCGTTCTGGACGAGTTGAAGTCTCCGAATACTCTTCAAGGGCTGCCCCATGTAGAGCGCATTGCAGTAGTAGGTTGACCCCCTCTTCTTTCTGGCAGCCCCATAGACATTGTGGGCAATGGGCCAACATTTGGGATGCTACAGCCATGACCTACAATTTTTTTTTCTCCAATGCTTTAATTATCAGAGGCATCTTAGCATTCCAAGCAATGAGATAACATGGGAAGTAGCCCAAGCAAGTGTACATCCCAATGTACAGGTACCGTCCAATCAGACTATTTTGGGCCAGGTTCTTTTTTCTATGCCACACATAAATATCTAGCAAAGCTTTGACTGTACTGTTAGAGCTGCCACCTTGAAACCATGGCCATCCCTGTGGACAGCCCTGGTATATATCCCTTTGGAAAGACTTGGCAAAAGAAAAATACCCCGATTCTAGAAATCCCAATGTTAATAAAAGCTTTCTGTGGTTAAAACTCTATTTGGAAATTTTGGAGTATTTTTAGAACCTCCTCCAAAGAGATACATGCCCCCTTAGAGGTCACTTTTAACTTCTTTTCCCTTCTCTCCCCTGTTGAAATCAACTTCATCTGGATGAATTTGGGACGGTCACATACTTATTATATAAAAGGGCGTACCCGGATTGAATTACACTTTTCCTGAATTTCTATTTCAAGGTTGTGGCAATACCAAGACAAATCGAATGGAAAGAGTACGCTGAAGCTGACAAACAGGGACGCCAGGCCCAATCCAGCTGCTACAGTACTTAACACATTCATGGCCACCATGCTTTGTACCTAGGGGAGACAAAATAAAGTAATAAGCATACAGACAAAGATGCACACAAATGTGCACACACACACACACACACACAAGGGCTGGCTATGATGCAACTGAGATTTCTCAGACAATGATGAGAACAAGAGAGTGTCAGTGTTGGATTTGCTTCAGCCAGAAACGTTGAGCCTTCTTGCTCCTCTTGAGTAGCGCAGGTTGGATGGGGACTCTTTTGTGTGGCAGATTAGCCACCATGAAAGAAGAGAGTCAACTTCAAGAGAGACAAGAGAAAGAAGAGAGTCAACTTCAAGACAGACAAGAGAGAAGAGAGTCAACTTCAAGAGAGACGAGAGAGAAAGAAGAGAGTCAACTTCAAGACAGACAAGAGAGAAGAGAGTCAACTTCAAGACAAACAAGAGAGAAGAGGGTCAACTTCAGGACAGACAAGAGAGAAGAGGGTCGACTTCAAGACAGACAAGAGAGAAAGAAGAGAGTCAACTTCAAGACAGACAAGAGAGAAGAGGGTCAACTTCAAGAGAGACGAGAGAGAAAGAAGAGAGTCAACTTCAAGAGACAATAGAGAAGAGGGTCAACATCAAGACAGACAAGAAAGAAGAGGGTCAACTTCAAGAGAGACAAGAGAGAAAGAAGAGAGTCAACTTCAAGAGAGACAAGAGAGAAAGAACTGAGACAACTTCAACAGAGGCAACTTCCACACGTGCCTCAACTAACCAGACTATTCCATAACCAGAGATGGAGACACAAAACCTCTTTGCCAAAATCAGGCAAAAAGAGATTCGCAAAAGGCCCGCAGCTTCCCAAAAAGGAATTTGGGGGGAGGGAGAGGCTCTTAAACAAGAAATCACAACCATCGTGATGCAGTCCAGGATTTTCAGAAATCCACCAAAGCTCCTGATTGGTAACCCAATGGATTGTAGCTCTCCATGGGCTTCAGAGGAGAGGCTTTCTCAGTCTTTCATTGCTGGGATCTCATAAGTGGAGGGTTTCTGATTAATCCAGGGGGTGTCCAAACTCAGGAACTTTAAGACTTGTGGACTTCAATTCCCAGAATTCTGCAGCCAGCTGGGGAATTCTGGGAGTTGAAGTCCACAAGTCTTAAAGTTCCCGAGTTTGGACACCCCTGGATTAAGCCATGACTGTTACTTTTGCTCCAATAGATTAGTTACCAGAGGCATCCTGGGATTCCGAGCAGCTACCACAGCTAAGGATCCGGAGATGATGTACTGGAAGAAAAACAAAAGGAAGTGAACCCCTATATCTCTATCCCCAGAGAACTGGATTTAGAGTGTAGACCCATCATCTCTCCTCCACCTTAAACTTCTGCCTATTGTCACTGCCTGCTGTTCTCTGGTCATCTTTTGTGAATTTTGAATTTGAATTTAATAACATTTATATGCCGCCCAATCCCGTAGGACTCCTCTTTTGTGTTGAAACCCAACCACCATTCCCTATTCTAGTTGAAGATGCAGCTGCTTTAAGGTGTCACAGCCAGGAGGTACAGTCATTGATTTGTTGTGCAACCCAGCACTAACAGATTTAATAGTTTAATAGAATTGGGAGGGACCTTGTAGGTCATCTAGCCAACCCCCCCCCCAAAGCAGGAGACCCTACACCATTTTTGACAGATGGCAGTCCTGTCTCTTCTTGAAAGTCTCAAATGATGAAGCTCCCACAACTTCTGAAGGCAAGCTATTCCATTGATTGATTGTCCTCACTGTCAGAAAATTTCTCCTTATTTCCAGGTTGAATCTCTTCTTGTTCAGTTTCCATCTATTCTTCCTTGTCTGGCCCTCAGGCACGCCCAGTGAGTGGCATCAGGCCACACCCACCCAGTAGGCCACACCCACTCAATCACCACCACCACCACCCACAGCCCTCAATGAGACTGAGTTTGACACCCCAAGTGTAAAATTACCAAGATTCCACTCCAATAGGGCATCCATACAACAAGGTAGAAAATCTCATGCTCATTAATTATGTTGATCAGCATCCCAAAAATAATTTGTATGATTCCTATGAATATCTGTGTGATCTGCAAAGTGGGGGAAAAAACAGCGCCTTCACTCACAGGCCACAAACCAGAGCAACAGAGCAGGAGGGAAACGAGATGCATGCCAAAACCTATGTAAATTTTATATCCTTTCCCCCCCTCCCTCCCCCAAAAAACTTTGAATATATAGTTATATAGTTTTTAGATGTTACATTAGCCGGTTAGAATAACAAATGGTCCAAGAATTTTCATATATACAGTATCTAAACAAAGAATCATTGTGCTCCTATTGCAACAGAATAGGGGACAATTGGGATCCTCCAAACAAGAGAAGCTATCATTTCACTCATCTCCATACTCACCCCCAGAGCCAAAGGTTCACCCTGATAAAACTTTTTCAGCGGGACTGGAAAATCACTCTGAGTGGTGTAAGGAGAAGAGCCCACACTCAGGACCACAGGCTGAGCATCCATGCTGGGCTTTACAGGTAGGGAAGTCCTTTAGGCCATCTGTCAGCAAGGCTGGGGACTATAGAAAGGAAGGAAAACAGAGGGGATAATAAAATAGAGAGTCTTACAAAATATAAAACATATGATCCTCGTTATTAATTTCCCAGTCTTCAGTAGTTAAAGTTTTGCATCAGGAGTCTTAGAAGGAATGCACTTCACAGTATCTTTTTATCCAGTGGTGGGGTTCAAATAATTTAATAACCAGTTCGCTGCCCTAATGATTTCTTCCAACAACCAGTTCACCAAACTGCTCAGAAAGTTAACAACCGGTTCTCCCGGAGTGGTGCGAACTGGCTAAATCCCACCACTGCTTTTATCCTTCATTTCTGGTGTTTGCCTTCCTCTAGAGTAGCAGACAGGGGCCTAGTGGTTACATTTTCCCAAGATGGAACTACAGTTATTTTGGGAATGCTTGACTCTCAGATCTTTGGGAGAAGAGTAAAAAGAGAGCCGTCCATCTATGGCATGAAAAGGCATTTGGGTTTGAGCCAGTGGTGGGTTTCCAAAAATTTTGGAACCTCTTCTGTAGGTGTGCCTGCTTTCTGGGTCCACTGGTGGAACCTCTTCTAACCGGTTCGGTAGATTTGACGAACTGGTTCTTCTGAATAGGTGCGAACTGGTAGGAACCCACCTCTGGTTTGAGCCTCTCACAATATCAGACAGATGAACTTCTGTGAAAATATCTACAGAATCCTCACATCCTGGACATAAATTGTTTCAACTTCTACCCTCAAAACGATGCTATAGAGCTCTGCACACCAGAACAATTAGACACAAGGACAGTTTTTTCCCGAATACCATCACTCTGCTTAACAACTAATGCCCAAAACACTGTCAAATTATCTACTAAGACTGTATTACTATTATTCTTCTCATCCTTCCTAGGACCCATCTCTTTCCACTTATGACTATAACCATGTTGCTTGTATCTTTAAAATTTATATTGTTTTATTTGTTTCCTAGTACGATTTGATTGCTTATTAATAACCTATGACTATCACTAAGTGTTGTATCTTATGATTCTTGATGAATGTATTTAATTTTTCTTTATGTACATGAGAGCATATGCACCAAAGACAAATTCCTTGTGTGTCCAACCACACTTGGCCAATAAATAATTCTATTCTATTCCTTATTTTATTTTCTATTCTATTCCTTATTTTATATTCTATTCTATTCTTCTATTCTATTCTTCTATTCTTTCTTTTCTCTTCTCTATTCTTCTTTTCTCTTCTTCTATTCTATTCTTTTCTCTTCTCTCCTCTTCTTCTCTTCTTTTCTCTTCTTCTCTTCTCTTCTATTCCTTATTCTATTCTATTCTGAATGCGATTGTGTGTTTGTCTGATTGAACTTGAGGTTAAGGAACCATTTGTGAGGATAAGAAACATTACGAAAAGTCAGCTCTGAAGATCAGCTTGGTTTACTCGCTGCACAAACAGAATCTTTGCAATTTGCAAATTGTGTTTAGATTCAGTTTAGGGTTTGGTGATAGCATGACTGACAGCTTCTTCCACAGACGTAAACCACATTGCTTATTTATTAAGAAAATTTATATAGCCATCCAATTTACTCCCCAATAGCCTACAGATATATAATGATAGATAGGAATCTAATTAACATCTTCAATGCAGCTTCCGTCAAGAGTCAAACAAATTGATAGCAGGAGAGCCTTACTTTCATAAGAGAGCAAGTACAGGAAGCATAGAAAAACAACTTTACTGCAAACAGCTTACAATCTGCAATGAGGTGGCCGAGGTGGCGCAGTGGTTAAATGCAGCACTGCAGGCTATTTCAGCTGACTGCAGTTCTGCAGTTCGGCTGTTCAAATCTCACCGGCTCAGGGTTGACTCAGCCTTCCATCCTTCTGAGGTGGGTAAAATGAGGACCCGGATTGTTGTTGGGGGCAATATGCTGACTCTGTAAACCGATTAGAGGGGGCTGAAAGCCCTATGAAGTGGTATATAAGTCTAACTGCTATTGCTAACTGTTATTGCTAACGATACCTTCAAAACAACAACTTTTGCCTGTCCCAGGTCCTGACTGGATAGCTAGCTAAAAATGCTAAATCCAGTCTGGCTGACTGTGCAACCAATAATAATAATAACAACCACAACAACTGACTACAAGCAGTGGCATGAAAAGGAGCAACAATGGCGCAAGAAATATCATTTGCCTATAAGCAAGAACTGGTGAGACCATAAAAACAGGGAAAAATCATTGAAAATGAAGAAGTTCAATTGCTCTGGGACTTTAGAATTCAAATAGATGGGCACCTGTCACATAATGCTCCAGACTTAACAATTGTTGACAAGACAGACAAAAAAGTCTGGATAATGGATGTGACAGAGTCTGGAGATAGCAGAATAGATGAGAAAGAACTGGAAAAGGTAACAAAATACAAAGACCTAGAAACAGAAATAGAATGACTGTGGCAACTAAGGCGATTTGGTGTAATCCCAAAACAGCTGGATCACCACGCAGCCAGTTAACTCCATGCCTAGGAATATCTTTCAGATCACGTTTATTATCAGGCATCCTTAATAGCAAAACTTACAGTTCAGTGTTAAGATTCTTCTGACTTTCCATGATCTGTCCCATCACGTAGTATAAAAAGACATTAATTCCTCTAACCCATGCCGTTGGTGCAAAACTGCTTCTGGTAGTGCCGATGGCAATTCAGTGAGTGCCCAGTAATAAATCAATTTCCCGGGCAGAGTACCCCACTGCCCAATCAGGGAGCACAGATGTGGTCACATGTTATGGGACTACATTTCCCATAAGGTGGTAACATTTCCCATGAGGTAGTTTCTTAAAGGAGACAGCTCTTAATTCCTAAATTAGCTATATACTGTTGGGACAGCACAATTGGCATTGACAAATTTGCCATCAGTCAATTGCAGAAGGTGGCTTTACTTGGAACAGTTTCCCTCCTGTGATGACATCTGTTAACACCATCAAACATCCTTTTGTTTTTTTGCTTTTAATTTTTTTTTATTTTCATATAAGCAATCCATTTTCCATTAAACCATGTGTCACCTGGGTACAAATATTTTGTGCCAACAATTAAAATTTACAATCATATTCATTCGTTAATCTATTCTCGGCTTAATTCTCAATGCCTTAAATGTCTGATACTATAACAATCCTCATCACGATTTACTTAACTCTATTAATTATGTTAACTATTAATACATTTTCTATATTTTACACAACTTCTTCTACTATTAATTCTTACGTCTATTCTCTAACCATTGCTAAAATGATTCCCGAATTGTATAATAATCAGTTGGTTCTTTCTCTTTGATAGACAGTGTCAATCTATTCATTTCTGCACATTCTAGTAAAAAAAAAACACTATCAAATCCTGATCTGCCCATCCCAGGTAAGGACTCAATAGGTAGACAAAAATGCCAAACCCAGTCTGAACACCTGGTTGATTGTGTGATGATTAATAATGATAACAAAACAACAACAACAATATAGAGGAAGAATAAGCTAGGATACCAGTCTTACTATCCACGCCAAATTCATATTAATGGTATGGAGAGACTCCAACAATTCAGGGCATTGGATTAAGAATGCCCCACCGCAGCCAGATTTATCTCAAGGATGTGTCAAAACCAAGATGCAACAATAGATAACTTTAATGAAAACATCACTCTCATACTCTTAAGAGGCTTCCTAAAGCCGAAGAGTGGGTCAGGTTATTTCCCAAAGTCCCCGAAGGCCAGACGGAATAATAGATGGAAACTGAACAAGGAAAGATTCAACCTGGAAATAAGGAGAAAATTTTCTGACAATGAGAGAACAATCAACCAATGGAACAGCCAGTGGTGTATTAACCATTAATCAAACTAAGCACACCAGGCCCAAAGTTGAGAAAGAAGAAAACAACAATGAAGATTTGTACAGTATGTACAAAAGAGGGGGGCACCAAGATTTCCCAGTGCTTAGAATAGAATAGAACAGAACAGAACAGAACAGAACAGAACAGAACAGAATAGAATAGAATAGAATAGAATAGAATAGAATAGAATAGAATTCTTTATTGGCCAAGTGTGATTGGACACACAAGGAATTTGTCTTTGGTGCTTATGCTCTCAGTGTACATAAGGAGAATAAAATACATTCATCAAGAACAATGGAATGGAATGGAATGGAATGGAATAGAATAGAATAGAATAGAATAGAATAAATTCTTTATTGGCCAAGTGTGATTGGACACACAAGAAATTTGTCTCTGGTGCATAGGCTCTTAGTATACATAAAAAGACAGGATCCATTTGTCAGGAATCATAAGGTACAACACTTAATGATAGTCATAAGCAATCAGGAATCAATATATCATAAGGATACAAGCAACAAAGTTACAGTCCTGCAGTCATAAGTGTGAGGAGATGGGTGATAGGAACGATGAGAAGACTAATAGTAATAGTAATGCAGCCTTGGTGAACAGTTAAGTTTGAGTTTGAGTTTTATTTCATTTGTATGCCGCCCTTTTCCCTGAAGGGACTCAGGGCGGCTCACAACTCAAGGGAAGGGGGATACAGACAGTTAACAACAACACAGAAACAAAACATAGTTAAAACGCAACAATCATACCATTCGAGATAGGGGCAAGTGAGTTAGGGCACCAGTGAGCCTTAATCCGCCAGTGGGAAGAGCTTGCATTCAGAAGTTGTAGGAGCTTCCATCTCTGGAGGCTTTCAAGAAGAGACTGGGCTGTCACCTTTCAAAAATGGTGAAGGGTCTGCTTGGGGGGAGGGGTTGGACTAGATGACCTACAAGGTCCCTTCCAACTCTGTTAATCTGCATCTGTATCTAGATTCCCAGGAGCGTCTCCAGCAGCACTTCAGAGGCTGAACTTCCTCAACCCACCCTCCGCGACACTTTGGCGTGGGTGGGACCTCAAGTGGATTGACGCAACACCTTCAATGATCTTATTTCATCCACCTGCTTGCGAAACACGCTGAGTCGTGCCAGAGGTGGGGCCCAGAAACGCGCCCGTGAAAACAAAACAGTAATCCAGCTTATATATATAAAAAAACTCAACCGATTTAGAGCATCGCCCGAATGCAGCAGCTGCTGCGGCGTTCGATCCAACAGGTGAAAAACCTAAACAGCCACCCCGCTATCTACCGTCCTGAGTGCGGTCCGGTCCGTTGCTCAGCCGCCCGTCGGGCGAAAAGGAGGAAACGGGCTTCTCCACAAAGCCACGGCGCGCTCCAGAAGCGCCCCCCGCGCGTAAAAACGCGCGCCACTCGGATCTGGCCGAAAGAAGCGCAAGTAACTGGCGCCTCCTTGCGACCTCCTGCCCGCCCGACAAGCCCCTTTCCTGCCCACCGACTACCGCACCCAGTGGCTCCGAAATCAGGGAGGAGAAGGAGGAGGAGCAGGAGCAGGAGGAGGACGCAGCAGGAGGAGGAAGAGCAGGGAGAGAAGGAGGAGGAAGGAAGGGAGGGAGGGAGGGAGGGAGGGAGGAAGGAAGGAAGGAAGGAAGGAAGGAAGGAAGGAAGGAAGGAAGGAAGGAAGGAAGGGGAAGGGGGAGAGGAGGAAGAGGAAGGAGAGGAGGAGGAGGTAAAGGAGAAAGAAGGAGACGGAGGAGGAGGGAGGAGGAAGAGGAGGGAGAGAGGAGGAGGAAGAAAAAGAGGAGGAGGAGGCCGTCTTCCCTCTCTCCCCTTCGAAGTGAAGCTGACCTATCCGATCCAGCTTGGCTTGGCTTAGCAGCCCCCGTCCGGTCCAGCCGCTGCTTAACCGCGGATCTGAGCGTTGCCCGAGGCCCGCCCGGGAAGGAGGAGCCGATTCACCCAGGCGGAATGAATGCCATTGACAGTCCGGCTTTTCCGCCTCCTTTCCTTTCTCCCGGGAGAGTCGGGCCAGCGATCTGTGCTGCCAGGAAGCAGAGCCCGGAATCTTCTCTTCAACGCCAGGTTTCATAGCAGCCGATATTGTTCCTCTCTCGCTTCTTCAAAACTCCCAACTTGGATTATGTCCTCACAGGGAAATATCATGACTTGCTTGGGATCTAAAGACCCATCCCAGTGTCCGGCTCTCTTTTAAAGCCTCCCAAGTTTGCTGCAAAGCACAAGGGTCAGCAAAAAGAGAGAGAATCCCAAACAATAATATCTGATTTGAATTTTTCTTTTTCTCAATGGAGACCTTTCTGCTTCTTCCCCTTTGAATGACTGGGGGCAGAATGATTCTGTATAGAGATAGTCCTCGACCTGCAACAGTTCGTTTTAGTGACTGTTCGAAGTTACAACGGGGCTGAAAAAAGGGGACATGTGACCCTTTGTCACACTGACAAACATTGCGGCATCGCTCCTGTAGCCAAAATTCAGATGCTTGGCAAGTGCCTCACAGTTATGACGGTTGCAGGGTCCTGGGGTCATGGGATCCCCTTTTGCGACTTTCTGACAAGCAAAGCCTACGGGGAGACCAGATTCACTTAACAACCATGTTAAAGCAACCAAAGTGCTTTGGGATGCATGAGAATGTTAATGTGGTGCCCTTTAAAGCAGCCATGTCTTGTCTCAGGATCATTGTGCAATTCTGGGGAAAGACACAGCTGCTTTAAAGGGCTATGTTTTATGGATTTATTAATCACATTTATACACCATCCATTCCACTATTGAAGTGAGGAATGTTAATGTGGTGCCTTTAAAGCAGCAGTGTCTTTTCTCAGGAGCATTGCGCAATTCTGGGAAAAGACACAGCTGCTTTAAAGGGCTATGTTTTGTTGATTTATTAATCACATTTATACACCATCCATTCCACTATTGAAGTGAGGAATGTTAATGTGGTGCCTTTAAAGCAGCAGTGTCTTTTCTCAGGATCATTGTGCAATTCTGGGGAAAGACACAGCTGCTTTAAAGGGTTATGTTTTCTTGATTTATTAATCACATTTATACACCATCCATTCCACTATTGAAATGACTTTCAGTGATATACAGATTTTTAAAAAACTATAAATCATACAAAAAGGACAACATTAAAAGAAAAAGTTAAAAGGACAAAGTTAAAAAGACAGAGGGACTACCCCCAAACTACCAATCACTCCCAGAGTGACCTATCATTCTTGGATCTCTCTACTAATTGACAAAAGCAGATCATGAATCTCTTCTGAAAAGCCAGAAGAGGGCACGATGTTCCATAAGGCAAGGACAACAATTCATTTGGTGCCACACATGTCCAACCCAAATTAGAGTCCTTCCATCACTTTTATTTCAGTGCAATTCAGATGAAGAATCAAAATGGCAAGTGACAAGATCATCAGTTTACTAGAAGGTGTGGAGGGGTAGCCATTGCTAAAATAAACCATAAGCATAATTGGTTACATGAATGTAACTGGGTGAAAAAAACATCTGGCTAAGCTTTGTTGCGTGACCCGTCAAAAGCGCGGACGGCAAAAGCGCGATCGACAAAATCGCGCCTTTGACGTCATCACAGCGCGACGAAAAAGATCGAAAAATTCAAATAAAAATTAATAAAAATTAAATTAAAGCAAGCCGATTCGCATAAAGGTAAGGGTTAGGGTTAGGGTTAGGGTTAGGGTTAGGTTAAGGGTTAGGGTTAGCTTTAGAGCGTTAGCGTTAGCGTTAGGGTTAGGATAAGGGTTAGCGTTAGGTTTTTCGTTACTTTAACGGTTAGGTTTTGGGTTAGGTTTAGGGTTAGGTTAAGAGTTAGGTTTAGGGTTAGGTTTAGGGTTAGGTTTGGGGGGCTTAGGGTAAGGTTTTCGCTTTATTTTTACAATTTTTCGATCTTTTTCGTCGCGCTGTGATGACGTCACAGCGCGCTTTTGTCGAGCGCGATTTTGTCCTACGCGCTTTTGTGGTGGAACCCTTTGTTGAGCTGAGCTTTGGAGTTTGCCTGGTGTGTGACACAACCAGAGGTGGGTTCCTACCAGTTCGCACCTATTCGGTAGAACCAGTTCGTCAAATCTACCGAACTGGTTAGAAGATGTTCCGCCAGTGGACCCAGAAAGCAGGCCACACCTACAGAAGAGGTTCCAAAAAATTTTGAAACCCACCACTGGTCCTTGGATATGATTATTCTACACTATCATGCTCATATTTATAAAACTCAGTGCCTCTGGATAAGGTAAGGATGACTACTGCATTTGTGGTGCAATCAGAACATTGCGTGTGTTGAAGTTGTTTTAACGCAAACCAAAGATGCCTTTTAAAAAACAAGTTTACATCATATTCTTATGCATGCCAGAACTGTGTGTGAGGTAATTTAAGGTGGTTTTGACAAGTGTCGTCAGCATCTTCATATCCGGTCACATGGCCGGCAAGCCACTCCCATCCGGTCACATCGGTGGCAAGCCACTCCCACAAAGGAGACCACACCCCCAGAGTAGGTTCGAACAATTTTTGAAACCCACCACTGGACACAACAATCGTATTGTGGAAACTCGAGTTTATCTGTAACATGTTCCATAAACCCACCGACTGTGTGATTTTCTAACAGCAAAACAAAACTTGGTACAGGTGCCAACCATCATATACAGAAATATTTTAACCAGCAACAAAGAACATTCATATTTCCATTTAACATGGTGCCTTGCTTATCCCATTAAAGATTTTTATGTTCCCCTGAGTAAAAAGTTCCATGCAATTCCTTAAAAAGCTTCAGGCTTCAATATTGCAGGTGCCAATACAGTCTGGAAGAGCTGCTATGAAGGGAAAGCAACTCAGAGGGATTCTGGCTCTTTGCAGTCGATGGGTGGATGCTCAGCACTAGCAGGAGTCGCATTCTGATAAATGACCACAACCTAAAGAAACACATCGTGAGATTTTTTTAAGCCATTTGTTTGCATGCATTTCTCTCTACAGCTCAGAATAGAAATTCTCAGCCTGCCAACAGCCTGTTAAATGCTTCTGTCTCTCCTTGTTTCAAATAAGGATCTGAATCATTTTTCATTCCATTCCCAAGAGGAATCTGGATTCTCACAGGAGCATAAAGACATTGCTGCCTCTCTTTAAAGCAGCTGCATCCTTTTCTGGTTTTGCATGGCCTCCCAAGTCCCAGAAAGAAATGCTTTATACGCTCTCACACATGTTTGGGGATTCTACCTGAAGTGTTGCCTGGACCATGTGTAGATTAGGTGGTACCTATTGTCATTTTTTAAATCATTATTATCAAACCATTTGCGGTTCGAGGCAAATCTGAGCATGTCTTAAGTGGGTGGTGAGGACATTACTTCCTCCTCTGCCAATTAAAGATACAGGATGGGCTCAGTGAGATGAGTAAGGTGGTTTGTTTCCTTTAGGTTTATCCAGTGGTGGGATGCAACCAGTTTAACAACCGGTTCAGTGAGTGTCTTATGCATGCTTTGCACATGCATGCAGCATTCAAAAAAAGAAGCTTTTCAAGCTTCAAAACTTACCTTCTATGTCAGAGCCTGTGAGTAAAACAACTCACATGCGACAATCCACTATGCTGTACGAATCAGCTGAGCTAAAAAAAACAGGGAAATATAGGACAGGAAAGCCCAGGGGCAGGTAGGGAGGGCCAAATTCTCAACAGAACTACTGGTTCACCCAAACCGGTCCAAACTGGCTGAATCCCACCCCTGGGTTTATCACAATATGAAAATCAATCACCATTATTTATAACTCAGGATTTGCAAGATAGCATAATGTGGGAAGCCCAATTATTGTTTTGTTTCTTTTACAGCACAGTTAGTACAATGTATGAACTAAGAATCTAGGTTTGTTGGCAAGCTGTGTTTCCGAATCTTGTTTCCTTTGATGAACTAACCCACCTTCCTTTGGAATCTTACCGTTTCAGTGAAGGCATTTCGGCAAAGCATCTTACAGCCAAAAGACGCAAGAGAGATGGCGATGCAAAACTCCAGGATGGTGAACACAGTAAGGACAGCCAAAATTCCTTGAATGATATGCTATCAAGGAAGCAGAAAAGTCACACATCCATTTTTATACATCGAGATAGAAGCATATTTATCTCCAATTCTACAGTAAAGAAAACGGCCTGGATTAGATATGCAGCAGTGGTGGGATTCAGCCGGTTCGCACCTATTCAGGAGAACCGGTTGGTAACTTTCCAGGCAGTTCGGTTGTTGGAAGAAATCCCACTTTTTCCCACTTTACAGGGCTAATCCTGTAAGGAAGGCAGGAAGGAAACATTCTGCTGTTGTTTCTAGCCTCATCCTTGTTGACCTGCTTATAGAAACTGTCTCTCTGGTTAACCCTGATTACATTGTAAGAGCTAAGGCAAAGCACCCATCGACGGGAGTGACGTTAAATTGGCCACACCCACCCAGTCACGTGACCACTGAGCCCCGCCTACCCAGCTGGCCATTAGGGCAAAGAACCGGTTGTTAAATTATTTGAATCCCACCACTGATATGCAGGCCCTGTCTTGCTTGGGCAAAAAGGAGGATGAAGTTTTGTTTTGTTTTTAACTCAAGAGCAGTGAGATAATGTTTAAAAATATCTCAGGCCAACACCTTCCTAACTGAGTGCAGTATAAGAAGGGGGAGGAGGGGCAGCCCAGTCAATGTTGCAAGACTATTATTACAGCCATTTCAATAAAATGAGTAGTAGCTTTCTGCCCAGATGGTTTCCTAGTATATTCTACCTGACGGGGCTGCCTAATGCCTCGCAGGTGGGATTCACTTGCCTTCCCTACCGGTTCGCAAATGTGAGCACACGGGCCACATCTGTGCATGCACACCACCTTCTGTGCATGCGCAGTGCTCATGCATTACATTGGGGTGAGTGGGCGAAGCCTCCCACAGCTGCCACTACTGGTTCGCCCGAATCAGAGAGAATCGGTGGGCATGGCATGGATTGATGGGCCTGGATTGGTGGGCGTGGGAGGGGCAGGATACTGTAAAATCCCCATTCCCTCCACACTCCAGGGGAAGGATATTGCAAAATCCCCATTCCCTCCTGATCAGCTGGGACTCGAGGCAGAGAATAAATGAGGGCAGGGCAGTGGTGGGTTTCAAAAATTTTTAGAACCTCTTCTGTAGGTGTGGCCTGCTTTGTGGGAGTGGCTTGCCGGCTTTGTGTCTGGGTGGGAATGGCTTGCCGGTCATGTGACCGGGTGGGTGTGGCCAACTTGTAAAATGTGGTGAAACTCGCTTAACAACGCTCTTGCTTAGCAACCAAAATGTTGGCTCAGAAACTCTGGCATTTGAAGCACGCAAGTCTTAAAGCTGTCAAGTTACAAGACCCTTGCACACCTAACCCTTTAGAAAAAAAAACCTCAGGGGTGTTCAAACTTGACAGCTTTAAGACTTGTGGACTTCAACTCCCAGAATTCCTCCTCTCGCTTTTCATCTTGATGTGCAGACGGGCGGGAGAGGGATCTGGAACCGGTTCTAAACGGCACTGTAGATTTGTGGAACCTCTTCTATAGAAGAGGTTAGAACTGGCAGGAACTCACCCCTGGGTCAGGGCCAGCCAGAGGTGGCATTTACCGGTTCTCCGAACTACTCAAAATTTCTGCTCCCGGTTCTCCAGAACTGGTCAGAACCTGCAGAGTAACACCTCTGATTGCTAGCACCTGGTCAAGATGGGACCCAGTTCCAACCATCTAGTTTGGTCTCAGTCTACACAACAAAAACTGAAAACCACACTTTTGTGGAACAAAAAAAGTAAGCATTTGGTCAAAACAATGAAATGCAATAAAAGCTGTGGTCAGATTTTCCTATGTCCCGCATAAATATCTTACCAAACTTTGGCTGTACTGATACAGTTGCTCTTGAAGCTGTTTCGAAAAGATTGGGCGAAAAAAATTAGAGCAGGCCAAACTCTTGAAACCCCAAGACAACATTTCTG
The DNA here is from genome assembly GCF_051295495.1 of Thamnophis sirtalis. Lineage (NCBI taxonomy): Eukaryota > Metazoa > Chordata > Lepidosauria > Squamata > Natricidae > Thamnophis > Thamnophis sirtalis. The sequence continues at coordinate 10,603,442 of NW_028261393.1, read as the reverse complement.
CCTCTCGATTCCATGGTTAAAATCTGTTTGAGAGATATTTGTGACCCCACCACGTCCTCCAAAGATTTGCATGTCCAATTGGAGGTCACCAATTGCCTTCTCTGCCCTATTGAAGCCAACTTTTTAGATGAATTCTGAAAGGTCACAGACTTACGAGATTTTCAAAACACATTTCCTCATGTTGCTCTGTAATTCTATGGCAAAAATACATGAAATTATACATGAGAGTTGTGATTGCAATAACCAGGAATATGATGCCAAGACCAGCAGTTACGGCACTTATCACATTCATTGCCAGCGCGCCTTGCACCTAGGAGAGATAAAATAAATTAATAAATATATATAAAAAGGCACACACACCAAGAGATTCAGCTAGCTTTGAGTTCTGAATGTGCTTTAGACAGAAAAGTTGAGACTTTTATTCTCTCCACCAGGGGTGTCAAACTCAAGGCCTGCAGGCCAAATCCGGTCCACGGGGTCTTAGATCTGGCCCATGGAGACACCCTGGAAACAGCAAAGGACCAGCCTACAGTGCCTCTGACAGCGAAAACAGAGCTCAGGAGTGCCATGCATGGTACCGCATGGAGCCGAGATGGCGCAGTGGTTAAACGCAGCACTGCAGGCTACTTCAGCTGACTGCAGTTCTGCAGTTCGGCTGTTCAAATCTCACCGGCTCAGGGTTGACTCAGCCTTCCATCCTTCCGAGGTGGGTGAAATGAGGACCCGGATTGTTGTTGGGGGCAATATGCTGACTCTGTAAACCGCTTAGAGAGGGCTGAAAGCCCTATGAAGCGGTATATAAGTCTAACTGCTATTGCTATTGCTATTGCTACCCCCAGGCTCCATTTTTGGCTGCGACTGCCTCCTGCAGCACTGTGTCAGCAAAAATGGAGCTTGGGAGCTTTCCCCATTGGAAGGGAAACCCACTTAGGGTTGGTGTTAGCTCCCCATGAACTCGTACAGCAAAACGGACATCGTCAACGGATTCAGAGCACATCAGTATGCTTAGGAAGGCACTGGCTTTTTCTGCCTGCCTTATCCACGTTTCCTGGTAAAATACATGGGAAAATCCCATTGGGGGGAAAACCCACTTAGCCTGGGAAGGGTACCCACGACACAAGTGATGTTGACCTGGCCATGCCCACCCCAGCCACACCCGCCCAGCCTCCGAGTTCAAATGCAACTTTCATTGACGGCCTTGGGAGTGGCTGGATTCCTTCTTGCTCTTCTTGAATAGTACAAAACCAACTACCATGGAACCAACTGCCTCTGTCAGGTGCCTAAAGATCCCTATCAGGATGCTGCCATTCTGAAGGGGAGTGGGTCTTGGATGCTTTTTGACACCCTTTTTCATGTATCTGATCTTCCTGTCACTTTGATGTACCTGCTTGGGAAAGGGAGGGGGAGGGATTGGCCTGTGGCCATCTGTTTTGTCCCAGCTCTGAAGGAACGGGTGAAGCCACATCTGAGAATAACTTATCATCTTCTCAGATCGAGTTTTCACAACAATGTCGGCACCTTTGGAGTGGCACACTTCGGACCGGACATAGGGGAGGGGTTTTCTGCAATGTTTAATCTAAGGTTTTTTTTAGCAGGAACTTCAGATCCTGCCTTGCTTTACTTGCTATCGCTTTCTCTTTTGAAGAGGAACTTCAGATCCTGCCTTGCTTTCCATGTTATCACTTTCTCGCAATTAAAAAAAGTTCTGCTTTCTTCAGGAAAGAGGAGAGGCAAATCCTTACAGCCTCATCTAATCAGAATATCCAATCAGAGATTGAGACAAAGAACCTCTTTGCCAAAAACTGGCATAAAACAACCCCACAAAACACCTGCAGGTTCCAAAAACTGAACAGGACAAGAATTTGGAGTGGAGAGGCTCTTAAACAACAAGCCAGAATCATCGTGATTTTGTTTCATTTGATGTTAGTGATCCAGGAACATCAGAAATCCACCAAGCTCCTATTTAGCCACCCAGTGGGTTGCAGCAATCCAGAGCTTCAGATGAGAGGCTTTTTCAACCTTTCCTGAAGAGGGTGGAGATGGCCAGCACTGTTCCCTCTAAGGTGCGCGCGTGCGCGGCCGCGCACATGGAAAGAAATCCCCGCGCAGCAGTTTCTAACTGCCGCGCAGAGATTTCTACCAAAGCAAACGTGGGGAAGTCCTTTGCGGGCGGCTAGAACTGGCCTCCCGCAAAGGACCTCCCCAGTCTTGTTTTGATGAGCCGCCAGTCCTCTTGCTTCTTCTCCTTCACCAGCAAAGCTCCCGCTGGCTTCCCGGCCCATGGCAGTGGTGCCTCTCCCTCCACGCGGAGCAACTGAGCTGGCTCCCGCGTTATCCATCCCCCTTCCTCCTCTGCCGTGCTTTTGAGGCCGCAGGAGGTAGTAGGAAAGCGGCGGAGGTGGAGGCAACGGCAGGGGTAACCCAGAGCCCAGCTGACTCCACTCGGAGCACCTCAGCTGGGCTCTGGGTTACCCCTGCCGCCGCCTCCACCTCCGCCGCTTTCCTACTAGCTCCCGCGGCCTCAAAAGCACGGCAGAGGAGGAAGGGGGAGGGATAACGCGGGGGCCAGCTCAGGTGCTCCGCGTGGAGGGAGAGGCGCCGCTGCGGGAGCTTTGCTGGTGAAGGAGAAGAAGCAAGAGGACTGGCGGCTTTGAAATGCAACCCCCTGGTCCCGCCGGCCGCGGATTTGATTCGGCATAAGTGGGGGCCGAACACATGCTGAGCCGACTTTGCGCAGTGAGGCGGAGTAATTCAAACCCCTCCCAAAGAACGTGTGTGTGTGTGTGTGTGTGTGTGTGTGTGTGAGAGAGAGAGAGAGAGAGAGAGAGAGAGAGAGAGAGAGAGAGAATTGGATCAAAATTGGTGGCCAAAGGAGTGGAGGGAGGGAGGGAAGGGAGGAAGGGAGGGAGGAAGGAAGCCCTGCCCCCTGTGAAAAAAACTGAAGATGGAGCAGTGAATGAATAAACCATAAAAGCAACAAACAGTTAATGGGTAAGTAAGCTGAGGAGCAAGTTCTCAACTAAGGAAGAAATATAAGAAAGAAATATAAAAAGCTCAATATGCCAAAACACTTATTTTAGTCTTCATTTAATTACTTGTATTGTAGTCTGATGTAACATCTTTTTAAAGTTAACGTTAGTTAGAAAAGATAGGGTACAAAACTTAAATAATAAAAAAATTGTACATTCATTTTGAAAAATAAATGCAAGACTTGATTAATTTCATATCTTTATTTAAAATAGTTTTGGCATGGCATATGATTTTATTGACTCAGTTGGAAATGATGTGGATGTTGTATCTGATTCTGAGGTATATATATTCTTAAGTAACATAACATATAGCATATTGTCCAAACTTGCTAGACTATTTAATTGATCTTACTACTTTAAAGGGGGAGAGTTTTTTATGTTGCATTTATATATTATATTTATTACATTTATATTCCACATTATATATTTGTATTGTTATTTTAGTGTATATTGTCAATTTCGATAGATATTATATTGATATATCAATACTGATTTTAATCATACTAAATAACAATTACTGCTATTATTTATCAGCATTACATATTTACAGTTTTTAATATCGAGTTAGTCGTATTTTAGAATAATAGTGTTATCTTTTAATAGGATAATTGGCAAAATCTAATTCACATGTGATGGGTTGCATTCCAAAGGAATGTGAGAGGACAGGTTGCCTGCAAAATGCCAGGACCCAGGACCCTGTTGGTGCCATGTCTCTCTCTAGCCAGTCTAACAATCTAAAAGCTGAGCAGAGAGCTTTTTTTTTTCCAGGGTGAGCGGAAACGTATAGTCTTTGAGTGGCACTTTTCATGCCTGGCATTCATCAGGCTGAAACCTCGCTAGCAATCGGCGCTTGACGCTTGGTATGTTGCGCAAATGTCCAGCAGACGTGACAGCAGTTCAAACTGTGGCTCTCTTAGGTGCTGAGGCATGAAACTGTGCCACTCAAACACTATACTTTTCCGCTCACACTGAAAAAAAATTAGAGGGAACATTGATGGCCAGGATCCCAGAAATGGAGGGTTTCCGATTAAGCCATGTAATTCACTTATGTTAAATGGGTTAGTTACCAGAGGGATCTTGGGATTCCGAGCAGCTGCCACAGCTAAGGATCCAGAGATGATGTACTGGAAGAGAAGGAAAAGCAAGTGAACCACTATGGCTCTATCCCCAGAGAATAATATATAGACCCATATCTCTCCCCCACCTTAAATTATTTCCTACTGTCACTGCTTATTGTTCTCTGATTATTTGTTGTGTTGAACCTCAATCAACACTCCATATTCTAGCTCAGTGTTTCTCAACCTTGGCCATTCGCTGGCTGGGGAATTCTGGGAGTTGAAGTCCGGACATCTTCAAGTGGCCAAGGTTGAGAAACACTGTTCTAGCTGAAGATGCAGCTGTTGTAAGCCATTAAAGAAAGGAGCTACATTCACAGGCCTTTTGTGTAGCCCTGCACTACCATTCAGCATTTCCCCCATTTTGTTGTGGCAAGGACACAGCTCTCCAGATGCTGTGAACAACTGTCAAACTCAGGATTCCAGTTGAAGGAAACCACTAGGAAGGGTAGCCATAAATGGCAACTGATCCTCGGAATGATTATATGGACAGTCCTCAACCATCAAAATTGAGATGGGCAACTTGGTGCAGTTATTAAGTGTTATGTGACATGATTGTGCTGACTTATACCAAGAGAGGTCCAGGTGCAGCAATGAAGCAAATCATATAAGTCATTCGAAGCACAAATTCACAGGAATGTGACTTTCAATCTCCTGCTGGCTTCCCCATTGATTTAACATGTCGGAAGCTGATTGTGCAAATGGTGATCTCGTAGCCACAGGATGCTACAGCCATTGTAAAATGCACGCCAGGTGCCCAACAACCAAATCGTGATCATGGGAGCCTTAGAGTGACTATGATGGCCAGATGTTTGAAAACTGGTCCATCTCCCCCTCCTCCCCATCCCCCCCCCCCGTATTGTAGTTTGGAACAATTGCTGAATGAGCTGGGAATGAGGAAAGAGAGCCAAGGAAGTTACTCCCATTAATATTTGTAATCTCTTATGTTCAGCAGTTTTCTGAAATGTTCTGAAATTTGGAGAACAGACGTTAGCCACAAAATGGAACAAGCCAAGCTATTAAACCATAGCATCCTTCAGGTGAGGCCAGTTTGCCTTGAGGCTGCTATGATATGCACTGGGATATCCCTGGTTGTGCTTTTGACTTTTTTTTTAATACACCACTATGTAAAATTACCAAGATTCCACTCCAATAAGGCATCTTTATCGCACTATATATCACGAAATAATCTTCAGTTACATCGAACAGGATCCCAAAAATAATCCCTACAATTCCTATGAATATCTGTGTGATCTGGAAAGAGAGAGAAAAAGAAATCACAAGATCAGTGATGATCAGGAGTGGGGAACCAACAAAACTCTGAATGTCACTGAATTACAATTCCCAGCATCTCTCGGCACTGGTTTAGATCAATATTGTGCATCAGCCTCTGGAGAACCTATTTCTTTCTTCATTTCATCTTAGCAACTGGCCAGTAGGAGGCACTACACAATCAATTTCATCCTTGTTGGCACTCATCAGGCATAGGAATCTTTACGTTCAATCCATATATGTGTGTGTGTGTGTGTGTGTGTGTGTGTGTGTATTTTCTGAGGTTTTCGTGGGTGTTAGTATGTAGGTCTCTAGTTGTTCGGGTTTTCTCCCGCGTAGAATTGGAGATGTCTTGGTGACGTTTCGACGAAGTCACATTCGTCATCTTCAGGCTGCTGCTGACTATTTCAGGTTTGGTGTTTCCAGGAGCAGCAGCCTGAAGATGACGAATGTGACTTCGTCGAAACGTCGCCAAGACATCTCCAATTCTACGCGGGAGAAAACCCGAACAACTAGAGACCTACATATATATATATATTCATATTCATATTCATATTCATATTCATATTCATATTCATATTCATATTCATATTCATATATATATATATATATATATATATATATATATATATATATATATATATATATGAATAAAAGATTTTGAAAAAGGGTGATAAAAGCTAAGGAAAGGATTCCCCTCCCGCACCCCCCAGACCTCATGCTACAACCCTCAAGATCAACTTCCCTTAAGGGGGAGGTGATTATATAGTTCTTAGCTGTTACATTAGCTGGCCAATAAAACAAATCATCATCATCATCATCATCATCATCATCATCATCATCATCATCATCATTTAACAACCCCCTAATCCCTTGTGGGGTAGAGTCTGGGCAACCTAATGGAATTAACAGAGTGTTTTAATGGACGGATGCCCTTCAGTATTTTTCAGAGTATAAGACGCTCCAAAGTATAAGACGCACCTAGCTTTTGGGGAGGAAAACAAGAGAAAAAAAGTCTGCCTCTGCCTCCCAGCAATTTGCCTCCTTGCACCAAACAGCAAATGGTACAGACGATATACACTGTTTGTGGTGTTGCATTTCAGACTATACTTGTACAGATGCTGTTAAAATGGATGTGGCTTTCTGGAAGTTTACATAATTGTCTGCTATTTAAAAGAAAATACAATAGCACTGGACCTCTTCAGATCAAGCATTTATTTTAAAAAGCTTCTTCGTTTTATTAAGTTGTCTAGAATAATAATAAAGCAGTATTTAAAAAATAAGTCTAATAATTTGAACCTCCTATAGGCATTTATAGTTATTATACCTCCTTGCAGCAAACAGCCTGTTTCAGTTTAGCCTGATTAGAAGAAAAAAAATCTGCCTCCCAGCAATTTGCCTCCTTGCAGCAAACAGCAAGTTTCACTTTCAATTTCAGTTTAAGCATGGGACCCCCAATGATCAGCTGTTTCAGGCTGCAGGGATTGTCATAGCCTATTGCTGCCTCCACAAGCTCCATTTTCTCCGTTTGCCGCAAAGAGGTAAATTGCTGGGAGGCAGAGGCCAAAGGGTGGGGGACGATAGCAATAGCAATAGCAGTTAGACTTATATACCGCTTCATAGGGCTTTCAGCCCTCTCTAAGCGGTTTACAGAGTCAGCATATTGCCCCCAACAACAATCCGGGTCCTCATTTTACCCACCTCGGAAGGATGGAAGGCTGAGTCAACCCTGAGCCGGTGAGATTTGAACAGCCGAACTGCAGAACTGCAGTCAGCTGAAGTAGCCTGCAGTGCTGCATTTAACCACTGTGCCACCTTGGCTCTGCGCCCATGATGGGTGGGTGGGGCTACATTTGGTGTATAAGACGCACCCAAAAAATTGCCCTCTTTTAGGGGGGGAAAGGTACGTCTTATACTCCGAAAAATATGGTATATTCTCATTGTACCCAGAGAGAGAAATATCTAGCTCTACCTAGGATTGAACTCACAGCCTCCTGATTATGAGGCGAGAGCTCCACCTCTAGGCCACCACACCACTTTTGGCCAATCAAACAAATGGATGAAGAATGTTCATATGTACATAACAAAGAATCCTCATGGTCCTATTGCAACAGAATAAGGGACCTGGGGATTTCCAAAACATGAAGACCATCCTACTATTCCTCTCCATACTCACCCCCAGAGCCAGAGGTTCACCCTGAAAAAACTTCTTCAGTGGGACTGGAAGATCAGTCTGAGTGGTGGAAGACAGGGACCCTGGGTCCAGAACTAGAGGAGAATCCATGCTGGGCTTTACAAAAAAAAAGGAGGCTCCTTCAGGCCAGCAAATCCAACAATGCTGGGGGGACTGTAGAAAGGAAGGGAAAAGAGGGAGAATGTAGAAAGAAAGGACACAATCCCCATCTTTTAATTTCCCATTCCTCAGGCTCTGCATCAGGAATCTTATAAGGAACGCACTTTACGGCACCTTTTCCCCCTTAAATTTATCCTTAAATTGCAGGTACCTGCCGTAGCAGACAATGGAATTAGTGGTTGCATATTCCTAGAGTGAAAATAAAGTTATTCTGGGAATTGTGCCTGCAAGGAGAATCTCGTATCTTTGGGAGAAGAGCAAAGAGAGGATAATTAAAGGTAAAGGTTCCCCTTGCACATCGTTCCCAACTCTCCGTTGCTCATCTCCGTTTCAAAGCCGAAGAGCCAGCGCTGTCCGAAGACGTCTCCGTGGTCATGTGGCCGGCATGACTAAACGCCGAAGGCGCATGAAATGCTGTTACCTTCCCACCAAAGGTGGTTCCTCTTTTTTCTACTTGCATTTTTACGTCCTTTCGAACTGCTAGGTTGGCAGAAGCTGGGAGAAGTAAGAGGAGCTCCTTCCGTTACTTGGCGCTAGGGATTCGAACTGCCGAACTGCTGACCTTTCTGATTGACAAGGCTCAGGGTCTTATCCACTGAGCCACCAAATTAAAACCTTGCAAGACTGAGTGGCTCTGGGTTTGGGGAGAATTGGCTCAGGGAGAATAGCCACCTTTGGTCTGGTTTTTGTTACACTGTACTTTTATTAATTGATTTGATTCTTTGGTTAGTTTTTATTGTTTTTAAATGTGGTTTTACATTCTGTAAGCCTCCTTGAGCTGCCATCGGCAAATAGGCGGCAATATAAATTCAATAAATAAACGAATCTTTCAAATATGACAAGAAAAATGACAAGATGGGCTCTAAGCAGGAGTCCGAAATCTCAGAAGAGTAAATCTCTGGTTCCGGTGACCAAGCCAAATTTCATCAGACAAGAAAACTGTTCATGTCTGAACCTCCAACAAGATTAGACAAAGCATTCTACACACACACACACACACACACACACACACACACACACACACACACACACACACCCCTCCGTTACTTCATTCTTCTGCTTTGGGGCGCAGAATCCATTGAACCTAAAACCAATGGATTTAACAGATTAAGAGAGTTGGATGGGACCTTATAGGTCATCTAGTCCAACCCCACGCGCAAGCAGGAGACCCTACACCATTTCTGACAAAGGGCAGTCCAATCTCTTCGTGAAATGGAATTGGAAACGCGCAGATTCTAAGCGGAGGAAGAGGGGAGGGAAGCAAAAAAAGCGTTCCTCGGGGGGGGGACGATTTAGGAACGTTGCTACATGGCCTGGATTCAGCCGCTGGGCTAAGCCTGAACAGCCATCCCGAAGCCCCGCAGTCTAGGAGAAGGGAGAAGGGGAACGAACCGACTGAGATTGACCTATTCAATCGACCAACTTCTTATTCTCCCAGCTTTGCCCTTCGCCCCGTCCGGGAAGGACCAAAGTAACTCACCCAAGTCGGAGTAGCGTCGGAAGAGTAGTGTCCCGTCTCCCTTTCTCCTTCCTTAAGACTCGGGCGAGCGACTCCTGGGTTGCGAGGAAGCAGGGAGCGGGTTCTAACGCCGCTAGTTCAAAGAGGTCTCTATCCTTCCTCTTCTCTTCTTCGAAAACCCATTTTCGCTTCCTTAGAGTGGAGCCTTTCAGGGAATCGCGTGGCTCGTACTTGTTTAACCTTTGCAGCCCCAAGACGCATCGCCTCTAAACATCTTTTTTAAATGTTTTTATTAAACAGTTTCCCCCCCATTTTTTAAAACACAAATATCATCTTTGAAACATTTCCACATCGGTAAGCCTCCATTATACTCTTCATATCCGTACATGTATACCTTTATATCCATATCTATATCTATATATTTTTACACATTTTCTATCTACTCATATGGTAATTTCTACTTATATTTCTTCTATACATATTACTCTTTAAAGGTATTTCTATACATCTTATATCATTCTGTGTACATATACATATACATATACATATACATATACATATACATATACATATACATATACATATACATATACATATACATATACATATACATATACATATACATATACATATACATATACATATACATATACATATACATACATACATACATACATATATATATATATCATAACTATTATTCTGTACTGTTTTATATACGATCTATCTTATATTTCCCCCTCTTATTAATTATGCAATTTTACGATTGTTTTCTAATTTCTTAATCTTTTTTCCCTTTAATGCTGTCTTATTCTTTGCATCTTTCCTCTAGATATTTGTACCATAAATTCCATACTAAGTTTCTGAGCATCTTTTATTTTTAAAAGATTTTTATTAACAAACGTAAAATACACAAACAAAAAACTTAGACGTACACCACATTTATACAATACAATACGAACAGGAACTTCCTATTCTTTATAATAGCAATTATCAATCGATACCGCTCACCTTATATTATTTCCCCTTCTATTGTATTTCATTTGGATTTCACCCTTCTTAACCCTCTTATTTTACTCATAACTATTATTTTTTTGAGTTTCGTTATATTCCTTCATTGATTCTTGTTTCTTCCCTCCATCCACCTATACCATTTATCCCATATCTGGTAGAATTCTGATTCTTCTTTTCCCTGGATTTCTTTAGTTAGTTTGTCCATTTCGGCACAGCATCTTTTTAAGCCATCCGAACTTTTTGTTTTGCTGTAAAGAACAAGGGAACGTGTTGGGGACTTTGTCGCATGTAAAAAAAAAAAGTCAGATCAAATCTTGAAAGAGGGCAAAACCTAAGGTCTCCCAAGCAATTATGTCTGATCTGAATTTTTTTGTTTGTTTGTTTTAAAAAAGGAGACTTTTCTGCTTCGTCTCCTTTTTTTATTAAAGAATTTTAATAGATTTTACAAATGTTTTCCCTTCCCCTTCCCTCCCCCCACCCCAACCCTAACCCCCCTCCAACCCTCCCTCTCTCCAACCTCCCAGAGCAAAATACAGGGTATAAACATTTAACAATCATACACTAAGATAAGCTAACTAACTATAGCATCCTACCTCCCTCTTGTACTTTAACTCCCCTTTTATTAAGCTAACTTTAGATAAATTGTAACATTCCTTATTCATTCATTCATAAGCTAGTTGAAATTTCTTAGTCCAATATTTATTTTGAATATAATCAGTCCATCTTCTCCATTCCAGCTTGTATTTCTGATCTGAATAGTCCTTCAAATATGCTGAGATTTTGGTCATTTCTGCTAAGTTTACTACTTTTAACGTCCATTCTTGAATAGTAGGTAATTCTTCCTTCTTCCAATACTCTGCCACCAACAATCTTGCTGCAGTTGTTAAGTTCAGAATCAAATTAGTCTCTATAACTGTAGTCTGTAAATATACCTAGCAAGAACATCTGGGGAGTGAACTTTATCCTCTTTTTAAGAATATTTTGAATAATCCACCATATTTTTATCCAAAATGCTTTGACTTTTTTACAAGTCCACCATATATGATAATACGTAGCGTCAACACAATCACATCTCCAGCATTTAGACTGTAAATTCGGATACATACAAGCTAACCTTTTGGGATCTAAAAGCCATCTATAAAACATCTTATAAAAATCCTCTCTCAAGTTTTGAGCTTGCGTAAATGTTACATTTCTTACCCAAATCTTTTCCCATGTTTCCATCATCTGCTTCGTCTCCTTTGAATGTCTGTGGGCAAGAGTGGCCCTTGTACAAATTTATCAGAAAGTGAGCATTTCCTCCTGAGCACAGCTAAGCAAATAAAGGGACGAGCTGACCAAATATACTTTATTTTATTTTATTTAGTTTGTCAGTCATGTACAAGATAACAGGTATAGTATAGACATGGACATGAACAAAGAAAATGAGCACAAGGAGACAGTAGGACAGGGATGTTAGGTACGCTGGTGCGCTTATGCACCCCCCCTTACAGACCTCTTAGGAATGGGGTGAGGTCCACAGTAGACAGTTTAAGGTTGAAGCTGTGGGGGTTTGAGGATGTAACAGTGGAGTCAGGAGGAGCATTCCAGGCGTTGACCACTCTGTTGCTGAGGTTGTATTTTCTGCAATAAGAGTTTGGAGTGGTTTACCTTAAGTTTGTATCAATTGTTTGCCTGCGTATTATTGGGGTTGAGCCTCCATCTTTCCAAGCCTCTTTCCCAGCTCTTGATCTAAAAGTTTGCCAATCGTTTTAGAGAACAAGAAATTCTCACAAAACTGATTTTTTTGTGTGTGTGTGTGTGTGTGTGCGTGTGCTGTTTTGCTATCTTCGCATGACAAAAAAAATCAGGATTTCCTGCTTAAAGAACAAAATTTAGGCAGAAATCAGTGTACGTTATTCCCACTTCCCCTTTCGAAAAGCAGAAGGGGAAAATGACTGGGTGAGTTGAAGAATTAAAAAAGAGATTTTTTTTTTTAAAGAAATGCTTCTAAGAACAACAGCGGTACAAATTGCAGTGTCTTGTGAAATAATTATGCCTTTTTAAGCTTTTTTTTTAAACTGACACTAGAAACAATAAAAAAAGATTCAGGAGTCCAGCATAAACATAGATGTAAACCAGCTGAGAAGTTGGCTCAGCAAGTTGGCGACTTCTCCTATTTTTTAATATTATGGGATTGTTTTCTGGGGCCCAGAATGGTGTTTCAGTAAAGCGTTTTTGAAAGCAGTGATGTTTCGCCTCTCCAGAACCAGCCTCCCCCCTGGATGGTCAGAGGAGAGCAGATAAGAGTGAACAGGAGTAGCCTTTTGATAAGCACATCTGTCCCTAGTCGAGAAAACCCCAGGATCACTTAATTTATTTCTGGATCTGAGTTAATCCTCCATGTTTACAGCTTAGACAACTTTAAAGCAAGCGATCAATTTGCTTTCCATGGAGTAAATTTTGCAATCAAATGTCACAGCCTCTTTTGGGTGGGCATTGGCTGGCCACCAGGAGATGCCTGAGCCTCGGACCAGTGGGGAGGAGACAAGGGAGAGTGAGCCAGATCTCAGTAGTGAGTTGTTCCTGGATGCCCGGCACCGAAGAGCTAATAGGCGTCAGGAACAGTTGCGCAAGTACAGGAGGTAATTGCACTCAGCTGGTGGTCATTAGGCTCTTCTCCAGACTATAAAAAGGACTGCTTGTGCACACACCCCTCTTGCAGAAGTCAATGCAGGAACTAATGTTGGAGAATAAAATTGTGAGCTTGGCAGGCTGGATTGCTGCCAAGATTTATCTGTGTTGGATTGCTGCCACAGTTTATCTGTGCCGGCTTGCTGCCAAGGACCTGTCTGTCTGTTAATAAATTCCAGAAAGTATCTTTGACTCGGAGTGCGTTGGTGTGGGAAGAGGGGGGTCAGAACACCTAACCCTAAGTAGAATGCATTGAACCATGAAGTAAATACACTACAAACATACTAAACCCAGGTTAAAATTAACCAGTTGCTGTATGGATTTAGCCTGCTCTGAGATACAGCCACTGTGATCAAGAAATTATACTTTATACCAGAGGTGAAATCCAGCAGGTTCTGACAGGTTCTGGAGAACTGGTATTGGAAATTTTGAATAGTTCAGAGGACTGGCAAATACCACCTCTGGCTGGCTCCAGAGTGAGGTGGGAATGGAGATTATGCAGTATCCTTTCCCTGCCATGCCTATCAAGCCATACCCACAGAACCAGTAGTAAAAAAAATGAATTTCACCACTGGTTTATACGTAACATGTTGCGTAAACCCAGCCAACTGCATATTTTCCAACAGCAACAGTGGTGGGTTTCAAAAAAATTTAGAACTTTTTATGTAGGTGTGGCCTGCTTTGTGGGAGTGGCTTGCTGGCCATGTGACTGGGTGGGAGTGGCTTGCTGGCCATGTGACCGGGTGGGCATGACCAACTTGCAAAATGTTGTGAAACTCACTTAACAACGCTCTTGCTTAGCAACCAAAATGTTGGCTCAGAAACTCTGGCATTTGAAGCACGCAACTCTTAAAGCTGTCAAGTTACAAGACCCTTGCACCCTTTAGAAAAAAAAACCATGAGTGTTCAAACTTGACAGCTTTAAGACTTGTGGACTTCAACTCCCAGAATTCCTCCTCTCGCTCTTCATCTTGATGATGGGCGGATGGGCGGACGGGCAGGACTGGAACCGGTTCTAAACGGCACTGTAGATTTGTGGAACCTCTTCTACAGAAGAGGTTAGAACTGGCAGGAACCCACCCCTGAACAGCAACCATAATTTGGTACCAAACGCCTGCAAGTTCACAAGTGATACTTTAGCCAGTTCTCACATTCTCAAGCTCTCTTATGGACGGGTGCTCTGCTTAGTCCATGGAATCCTTTATGATCCACACTGATTTAAAAGTTCTGTGCATTTCCTTTAAAAGGTTTAAGGCTATAGCAATAGCAGTTAGACTTATATACCGCTTCATAGGGCTTTCAGCCCTCTCTAAGCGGTTTACAGAGTCAGCGTATCGCCCCCACAGTCTGGGTCCTCATTTCACCCACCTCAGAAGGATGGAAGGCTGAGTTAACCTTGAGCCGGTGAGATTAGAACCGCTGAATTGCAGATAACAGTCAGCTGAAGTGGCCTGCAGTACTGCACTCTAACCACTGCGCCACCTCGGCTCTCCTCGCTTCCATTTGCAGGAGGCCAAATGCACCCTGGAAGAGCTGCTGTGAAAGAAAAGTAATTCAGGGGCGAATTGCTGGCGGTTTGCAGTCGGAGGGTGAGTGTTGCTTGGCACTGGAAGGTGTCACATTCTGATAAACAACCACAATCTAAACAAATGAGAAATTGAGGTTTTAAGGCCGTTTGGTTTTGTACTTCTATTTTTATTGCACTGTACGGCATCCCGAGTCACTTTGGATAGCGAGAGGATGGCATGCAAATTTAATAAATAAAACAGATAAAATTAATCTTTTATCTACATATTTCTCCTTCCATAGCTCAGAGTAGAAGCCCTCAGCTTTCCAACACTCCACTGGCTATTCCTATCTGTCCTTGTTTTAAATAAAGCGGCTTGATTCCATTCTGAAGGGGGAATGTGGGTTTTCGCTGGTGAATAAAGATAGCACTGTCTCTCTTGAAAGCAGCTGCATCCTTTTCTGTTTGGAATGCCTGGAGCTACCTCCCAAGTCCCAGAAAAAAGATCCAGCTGCTTTAAGGACTCCAACACAGCTGCTGGGTTCAAGTTCCTACACATCCCAAAGCAATTTTTGAAATTCACTTTGAAGTGCTATCTGTATCATTTGGAGATGAGGTGGTGGCACTTACTGTATATTTCGGAGTATAAGATGCACCATTTTCCCCTCAAAAAGAGGGTGAAAATCTAGGTGCGTCTTATACATTAAATATAGCACATTTGGCCTCCTGAAACCCCGGCCCCTTCACAAAAATGGATGTGCAGAGGATTTGGGAGGCCTGCAAAGAGCTCCCGGGGGTTGGGAGGGCATAAACGAGCAAAAAATGCATCATTTTTTGCTCATACTCCCCCCTCAGGCCCCAGGAGCACTCTACAAGCCTCCTAAAGGCTATACATGCCTCTTTTTTTGGCAAAAACGGGGCATTTTTTGTTCTTATTTGTCTCGCCCCGCCTCCAGAAGCACATTGCAGACCTCTTAAATTCTCTGCATGCCCCGTTTTTCACAAAAATGAGGTGCACAAAGGGTTTGGGAGGTCTGCGGAGTGCAAAACCTTTTTTTAAAAAAATTTACCTCTTCAAAATCTTGGTGCGTCTTATACTCCGTTGCGTCTTATAGTCTGAAAAATACGGTAATTGGGCAGGGACAACCTTATCTCCTCCCCTGCCACCCAGAGATGAAGTCTGGGCTCGCTGAGAAAGTTGATTTACTTTCTTTAGGTTTATTACAAGATGAGAATATCTCCACTAGTATTCAGAATCCTTGATTTGCAACATAGCAGGGTGCCAGTTTGGTCAAGGACTAGGCTAGAAAATGGGAGGCCGTGAGTTCAAGTCTCACCTTAGCCTTGAAAGCTAACTGGGTGACTTTGGGCTAGTTATACTCTCTCAACCCAACCCACCTTACAGGATTGTTGTTGTGTGGAAAATAGGAGGAGAAAGGTGTATTGGATATATTCGCTGCCTTTGAGGTATTTGTAAATAATAAAAGGTGGGAATGGATGGATGGATGGATGGATGGATGAGATGTGAAACCCAATGATTACTTTGTTCTGCAGCACACTTAGTACATCATGTAAACGGTTCACCGACAAAACCGCGAAGCCCTTATCCATGCCGACATAAGTGCGGAGGGCAAATCTGCGCCGTCCGAAGCACTAAGGAAAAAGGCGACCCTAACATGATGACATAACCGCAGAGGGCAAATCCGCGCCTTCCGAAGCACTCAGCACCCTAACCCTAACCCTAACCCTAAACCTAACCCCTAAACCTAATCCTAACCCTTACCTTAATTTAAATCGGCTTTCTGCCGCCGCGCTGTTTTAAAGCGCCCTTCTGTCACTGCGCTGTTGTCGCCGCAGTGATGACATCGCAGCTTTAGCAACGCGGTTTTGTCGCCGCTATTTTGACGAGCACGGTTTTGTCGGGCCACGCATGTAAACTAGAATCGTATGCTGATTGGCTACTATTATATTCTACCATTAACTGCTTAAATCCTATTAGTCTGTATTATTCAACAAAGTATCAGAAAGCCACATTTCTGAATCCCTTTGATTAACTTACCCACCTTCCTCTGGAATCTTACCGTTTCAGTGAAAGGATCTCGGCAAAGCATCTTACAGCCAAAAGACGCCACTGAGATGGAGATGCAAAACTCCAGGATGGTGACCACGATAAGAAAAACCAATATTCCCTTACCGATATTCTACCAATGAAACAGAAAAGTAACATATCCATTTTTATTCATACAGATAAGGCACATACCGGCATATCTCCAATTGTGGAGTAAGGAAGATGAACTGGATGAGATAGGCAGGATTCTTGTCTTGTCTGGCCCAAAAGGGGATGAAGCATTTTTTTTAAAAATGGAGAGCAATGGAATACTGTTTAAAAGTGTCTCTGGCAGACACCTCCCTAATTCACTGCAGTATACAAAGAAGGAAGTGGGGCAGCCCAATCAGACTTGTAAGATTCTGTTGCTACAGCCAGTTTTTGTAAAAAAAAAAAAAAAAAAATAGTTACAGCCTTCCTGCAGAATTGATTTCCTAATCTGGTCTAGTTTGTGAGACTCACAAATACCTTCTGGGTATATAGTCAAGGGTGAAATATCTAATCTGATCACAATCCAAAAGCAAAAACTGCAACCTAGTTTTGTAAATAAAAAAAAAAAAGGTTTGGTCAAACCGTCAAATGCCAGCCTCAAAGCAATAGCAATAGCTGTTAGACTTATATACCGCTTCATAGGGCTTTCAGCCCTCTCTAAGCGGTTTACAGAGTCAGCATATCGCCCCCAACAACAATCCGGGTCCTCATTTTACCCACCTCGGAAGGATGGAAGGCTGAGTCAACCCTGAGCCGGTGAGATTTGAACAGCCGAACTGCAGAACTGCAGTCAGCTGAAGTAGCCTGCAGTGCTGCATTTAACCACTGTGCCACCTCGGCTCTAGTTAGTTTCTTTTTTTCCTATGCACAAATAAAATTCTGGCAAAACATTAATTACTCTCTTACTATGCCCCCTTGAATTCTGCAGATGTGCTGGTTACAGCTGCTTTGAAAGGATTGGGAGGGGGGGGGGAACCCAGAAGAGACAAAAGACAACCTTCCTGCCATTCCTTTCTATGATTAAATCTCTTTGGGATAGATTTTTGACACCATGAACTCCAAAGTGTTACGTCTCCACCAGTGGTGGGTTTCAAATTTTTTTAGAACCTCTTCTGTAGCTGTGGCCTGCTTTGTGGGAGTGGCTTGCCAGCCATGTGACCGGGTGGGAGTGACTTGCCAGCCATGTGACTGGGTGGGAGTGGCTTGGCAGTCATGTGACTGGCTGGGAGTGGCCAACTTGTAAAATGTGGTGAAACTCACTTAACAACGCTCTTGCTTAGCAACCAAAATGTTGGCTCAGAAACTCTGGCCTTTGAAGCACGCAAGTCTTAAAGCTGTCAAGTTACAAGACCCTTGCACCCCTAACCCTTTAGGAAAAAAAACCCCAGGGGTGTTCAAACTTGACAGCTTTAAGATTTGTGGACTTCAACTCCCAGAATTCCTCCTCTCGCTCTTCATCTTGATGATGTGCAGACGGGCAGGGGGAGGGAGCCTGGAACCGGTTCTAAACGGCACTGTAGATTTGTGGAACCTCTTCTATAGAAGAGGTTAGAACTGGCAGGAACCCACCCCTGGTCTCCACCTAGAGAACACCAGGAGCTCCCTTCTTCTTCTCTGTCCTGTTGCAACCTAGTTCCCACTGATGGATTTTGGAAGGTTACAAACATATAAAAAGGGACACCTGGGTTTCATCACATTTTTCCTTAGTGTCGTAACGATAATAGTTGCAGGTGTCGCCGATGTCAAATGGAAGGAGGGAGCTGACTGAGAAAGACAGGAATACGATGCCAAGGCCAGCTGTTATGGCACTTATCACATTCATTGCCAGCATGCCTTTCACCTAGGAGGAATGAAAAAATAATAATTAAGAAACATAAATTCACACAAGCGCAAACACAGAGCGACTTTATGGCCACCCAGATTTCCCCGATGGGAGAAAGAAAAAAAGAATTCAAAATGGCTTTCAGTTTTGGATTTGCTTTAGCCAGAAAAGGTGATGTTGATAAGCTCTGCACCCTAGTAAAGGTAAAGTTTCCCCTCGCACATATGTGCTAGTCGTTCCCGACTGTAGGGGGGGGTGCTCATCTCCATTTCAAAGCCAAAGAGCCAGCACTGTCCAAAAACGTCTCTGTGGTCATGTGGCCGGTATGATTAAAAACCAAAGGCGCAGGGAACGCTGTTTCCTTCCCACCAAAGATGGTTCCTATTTTTCTACTCGCATTTTTTACGTGCTTTCGAACTGCTAGGTTGGCAGAAGCTGGAGAAGTAACGGGAGCTCACTCCATTACACAGTGCTAGGGATTCGAACTGCTGAACTGTTGACCTTTCTGACTGACAAGCTGAGCACTTTAGCCAATGAGCCACTGTGTCCCTAATACCCTTGTAAGAAGGGTGGCTCAACTCCTTCAATCACCTCTCCCATGGTGCTTTTTGGACACATATTTGCATATCAGACTCTCCACCTGATCACCATGAAGGAAGAGAGTCAGCTTCAGAATGTTTGCTTCCATAGAGGCAACTGCTCCAACTAACTAAAATATTCAATCAGAGAGGAAGACACAGAACGTCTTTGTCCAAAAGTGGCAAAAAGAGATCCTCAAAGGACCTGCAGCTTCCCAAAAGGGAATTTGGGGGAGAAGCTCTTAAACAAGAATCCACAACCATCATGATGCTCCATTGGAGGTTAATGGTCCAGGAACATCAGAAATCCACCAAGCTCATGACTGGTAACCCAATGAGTTGTAGCTCTTCGGATAAGAGGCTTTTAAGCCGTGGCCTTCACTGGTCTCCCATAGGTTAATTACCAGAGGGATCTTGGGATTCCAAGCAGCTGCCACAGTTAAGGATCCAGAAATAATGTGCTGAAAGAAAAGAAAAAGCAAATCAACCTGGCTCCATCCCCAGAGAACAAAACTTACAGAAGTCTCTCTTCCATCCCAGGCCTATTGTCAGGGTTCCAGGTAATACACCCATAACAGGTAGAACTCTCCAAGGCAGGTAGATTCCTCAAAGAACAGTTTTATTGGATAGATCATATTGGCACAGTCTGGTGAAAACCAACTCTAAAGTTCCCCGCGGTTTTCACCAAGTTAAAAGTAAGTTTTCCCCCTTCCCCAGTCAGCCAGTCACATGGTCCAATCAGTGTGTCTTCCGGTTGCTTGGTAACGTCACTCCACCTCTCTCCAACCACCTGTGGGAAGGTCCTTGGTTCCCAGGGGAAAGTATTTTGTTTTGGCTACAAACCCCATCTATCTCTATTCCCCACTTCTCGACCCCTCAGCTCCGGTGTGGCAACACCGAAGCCCAGAAAACGGCCTCTGTGAGGCCAGCTTCATGGTTCACACCTATAATCCCTCTCTATGTTCACTAGTCATTAAGTAATGACATTTTTTTTGTGGTGAACCTCAATCAATTTTCCTTATTCCAGCTGAAGATGCAGCTGCTTTAAGGCATCGCAGCCAGGAGCTACATTCATAGGACTTTTGTATGACACAGCATAGCAGTAATATTCAGCAGTATTTTCCCCATGTCTCTACGAGAAAAACCAAAGGTCTCCAGATGCTGCAAACAAGAACTCTCAAGTCTCATGGTTCCCATGTCTTGCAATTTCCCGCTGGCTTCCCCAGTGATGTTGCTTATCGGAAGCAGGCTGTGAAAGTCACACATGGCAATCACGTGTCACGGGATAATGCATACCAGTTGCTGGGTGTCTGAATCATGATCTTATGACAATGGGGGCTCTGCAATGGCCACAAGGTTGAGGACTGGTCATCAGTCCCCTTCTTAAAATGTACAGGATTAAATACACCGTCCGAATGAAGCTTCTGGGTTCAGCGGCACTATAACTTCAGTCATTGAATGTGGTGGTTGGTAAGTAAGAACCCGCTATACAATAAGAGCCAAGGAGATTTACTTCTATTTTTTTGTAAAATTCAGAAGTGTTTAGAAATTTGGAGACCAGGCATAAGACAAAAATGGAACTAGCCAAGCAATCCTGTTTTTCTGAAGTATAGTCTGTAAAAAGATTTGGAGAAACCAAAAGCGGCTAAACTACAGCTCCAAGCATCCATCAGCAAAGACCAGGCTGCTGTCAGGCTGCTGTGATGGGCAGTTCAACATCTGGATCCTGAGTTATCGTGTTCAATTGTTTCAATATATCATCATGTAAAATTACCAAGATTCCACCCCAATAGGGTATCTTTATAAGCAGGAAAAATTACCAAGATTCCACCCCAGTAGGGTATCTTTATAAGCAGGAAAAATTACCAAGATTCCACCCCAGTAGGGTATCTTTATAAGCAGGAACTCACTCGAACCACTATCAATTAAGTTGACCAGGATCCCAAAAACTATTCCAGTGATTCCTATGAATATCTGAGTGATCTGTAAATAAGAGAAAGTAATCATTTCAATTCCAGTTGTCACTTTCAACTCACACACCACAACCAGAGCAGGAGGGCAGGGAGACATGCCAAAGCCTGATTGCGTTTTATCCCATCGCCTCCCAAAACTTTAAACTTTAATAAAATAATACGAGATTTTAAAATGGGATATCTAACTATAAATGCCATTCGCCCTGCAGATGCGACCTTCCCACAATGTGGAAAACCAACAATACTCCAGATGTCACTGAACTATAACTCCCAGCATCTGTTGGCATTGGCCACTGGTTTGGATCCTTATCTGTGGCTGCTCCGGCCCTCTGGAACGATCTCCCCGTTGAGATCCAAACCCTTATTACCCTTCCGGCCTTCCGCAAAGCAACTAAGACCTGGCTGTTCCGGCAGGCCTGGGGCTGTTGAACTATCCAGCTCCATTCGAGGTTACGACTGTTGTTGAATTTTAAATTGCTGTTTTTATTTTATTTTTGTATCCCCTCCCCTTCTTATTATGAGCCGCCCTGAGTCTCTCGGGAATAGAGCGGCATACAAACCTAATAAATCAAATCAAATCAAATCAATTATAGTGTGCCAACCTCTGCCAAATCTTGAGAGACCGCCTCCTGCCAATTACCTCCTTACGACCTATTAGATCACACAGATTAGGCCTCCTCCGAGTTCCATCTGCCAGTCAGTGCCGACTGGCAACTACGCGGAGGAGGGCCTTTTCAGTAGTAGCTCCGACCCTCTGGAACGATCTCCCCGTGGAGATTCGTACCCTCACCACCCTCCAGACCTTCCGCGCAGCCCTCAAGATCTGGCTATCCCGTCAGGCCTGGGGTTAAAGATTATAATCCATCCCCTCCCGAATGATGAATGAATGTTGCTTCTATTTTTAATTACGTACTGTTTTTATATGTCATTGTGTGTACTCCCTTCCCTATACGTTGTAAGCCGCCCTGAGTCCCCTCAGGGAAAAGGGCGGCCTATAAATAAATTTATCTACATCTACATCTATTTCTTTCTTCATCTAATCTTAGCTAGAAGGAGGCGCTATGCAATCAGTTTCCTCCTTGTTGGGATTCAACAGGCATAGATATTTTTTATGTTCAATCCCAACATAGCACACTTTATAATATCCTTTCACTCATTCTTTCCTCTTTCAAATTTTGATATTTTTACACTTTAGCAATTACATGTTCATCATTGTACCCATCCTATTTCAAACTCAGCCATGCTCAATGATGATTCAATTGTGGTCTCCATATACTGCATATTTAAGGGAATATTTGCCCAGCCTGAAGAAAAGACATAAAACTAGGTCTGGAAAAAGCCAATCAGAGAATGCAATTCTTATCTCTATTGGTTGGAGACCTGCATCATACGAATCAGCTCCTTCTGTCTCTCTCCAATCGTTTGCGTAATTGTTTTCTTGCCTTTGGCAGGAATGAGCATGGGTGGCGCTCCAGAAATACAACTCCCAGCATCCTCCAGGACTGGTCCCACTCACTGCAGCTGTTGGGAGTCATGTATTCACCTCTGGAAGGTCAATGTCGGCTGGCGACTCCCCGGGAGAGGGCCTTCTCTGTAACTGCTCCAAACGATCTCCCCGTGGAGATCCGGACCCTTACTACTCTTCCAGCCTTCCGCAAGGCGATTAAGACCTGGCTGTTCCGGCAGGCCTGGGGCTGTTGATTTATCCAGCCCCATTCTAAGCTATATGAATGTTATGAAATTTTAATGTCTGTTCTTTTTAATTTTTATATGTTCCCCTTTCCTGCCTTTATCTGTAAGCCGCCCTGAGTCTCTCGAGAGTGGGCGGCATACAAATCCTAATAAACTGTAAACTGGAAGACCCTCCATGTTTTCCCAAATGGCAAGACATTCAAGACAAAAATTAAACAGGGATGTCCATTGCTCTGATTTAACTGTCGTGCAAGGATGAATACAGGTATGACCACACTTAGATTTCCAAGAATCATTCAAAAGGAGGCGAACCATCATCCCCCACTCGTCTTTGTACTCACCCCCAGGGCCACAGGTTCACCCTGATAAAACTTCTTCACTGGTAACAGATGATCAGGCTCAGGGGAGGAAAACTGGGAGCCTTTACTCACAACCACAGGAGAATCCATGCTGGGCTTTTCAAGAATGAAAACTCCTTTAAGCCGGCCAAGTCAGGAACACTGAGGGACCCTAGAAAGAAAGGGGGAAGGGACAGAGAACGTATGAAAGGCACCCTCCCCTTCTTTTCATAACCCATTCCTCAATATTGAAGTTCTGCATCAGGAAGGCAAGAGGCTTCCCTAATTTGCTAGCTAGGTCGCCTTTAGCAACTTCCCAAGAGTTTCTTCACCCCTGGCCTCAGCATTTCAAAGAGGCCCCGATCCATCCTCTATCATAGATTTAAGGGATTTTCATTTACGTAATTCACAGGTGGGGCACAATCATCCGTGCCCACCCTCGGGGGTGGAAACAGGCAGGTGCCAAGCCCGCCTCCCCGGCAAATAGCAAACAACAACAACAACAACAACAACAACAACAACAACCCGAACCCATCTTAAAATGTACAGGATTAAGTACACCGTCCGAATGAAGTTTCTGGGTTCAACCCTCAACAGCCACCCCGGAGGCTCGCAATCTACCGCCCCGAACACGCGTGGAGCCATTTGCTCAGCTGCCGGCGCGCGGGTCGTGGGAAAGCAAGAAACGGGATTCTTTGTGATGCGCGGCGGAGAAGCGGCCCCGATCGAGGGAGCCGCCGCTTCCGATCTGGCCGAAGGAAGCGCAGATGGGATCCAGAAGCAGCGCGCCTCTTCGCGCCGTCGTCCCCGCGTAGCAGCCCCTTTCCCTGCCCACGGACTACCGCTGCCGCGACTCCGAAAGGACGAAGAGGAGCGAGTTGGCCGTCCTTCCTCCCTGCCTCCCTCCTTCCTTCCCTGCCCGCCCTTCGGACCGAGGCTGACCCGCTGGGCTCGGCGACGCTCCGTCTTTTCGTCCGTCCCGGCCGCGGCTCAATCGCGGGGCTCAGCGTCATTCGAGGCCCGTCGAGGTGGAGGGGATGATTCACCCAGGCGGTCTGTTTACAACCTGGAGCTTTTCTGCTTCCTGAACATTACCTCACCTAGTGGAGAATGAGCTAGAAAAACTTTGCAAGGTGGATGGAAGAAGCAGGAAGGCAATGGATAAGGTGGGTGGGATCAAGGAGACCCTAAGAATGAATGAATGAATGAATGAATGAATGAATGAATGAATGAATGAATGAATGAATGAATGAATGAATGAATGAATGAATATCAATCTCTCTCTCTCTCTCTCTCTCTCTCTCTCTCTCTCTCTCTCTCTCTCTCTCTATCTCTCTATCTCTCTATCTCTATCTCTATCTCTATCTCTATCTCTATCTCTATCTATCTATCTATCAATCTATCTATCAATCTGTCCATTCTTGAATAGTAGGCAAATCTTCCTTCTTCCAGTATTGCGCCACCAAAAGTCTTGCTGCAGTTATTAAATGCAAAATTAAGGATCGCTCCACTGAAATTTTTTGATGCATGGATGGGAGAAATGGGGGGAACATTAGTATGTAAAAACACAATATGCCTCTATTTGGCATGCTTTCTTTGTAGAGGTCGACCTGTTTTTTTTTTTAAAAAAGACAATTCAAGAAAGAATAGAACTCTAACTTAAAAAGCCCAAATTCTAAAAGCAGCCTGGTTGGACATCTTTTTAATATAGGAACTCAAAAAAGAAACTTTCTTCTGCCACCTTCTGGTTGAAATCTTCCAAGGTCTTTTTTTCTCATAACTATGGTTTTACTTCTTTCTTTCTTTCTTTTTGTTCCCTTGCTTTTAACAGAAGTAAGTAAGTAAGTAAAATCTTTATTACGGTCAAAGACAGCAATACACATTAGTCCCCTCACTATGTCAAAAAATACTAACATTAAAATATAATTAAAAAGTATTGATATTAAAAGTGGATAATAACATAATGGTCCAAAGATTGTTAGAGGTATGTCCAGATAATTGGTACAAGATGGTACTATACTTCTGTAGCCAATTTTTTTCTTATGGACATTGCAGCAGCACAGAACTTTGCCACTGCACACGTGGTAACCGGGTTCGTGTCCTGGAAAAGAAAGCCTAGATAAAAATGGTCTGCCCTCCCTGGCAATCTCTCTAATAAAGGGAGAATATGTGCAGACCTAGAAGCTCTGTAATAGCTCGCAGTGTAATAGAACACGTGAATTATCTTCCACTTCTCCTTTACCACATATACAAACCTGTTCTGCTATAGGTGTTCTCTTATACCTGCCCTGGAGGAGTGCTGAAGGAAGAATGTTAAATCTGGCTCTGAAACTATTGCTATTGCTTTTAAGAGAGAACTTTTCATTTTGAAAAGTCAAGTTCTGGTTTATACTTTCCTGCACATTTTTTAAGACATATGTGAGGGCAGGCTTCAGCTGGTTTTGTTTTGTGCTTGAAATGGATGGATATTTTCAGTTCAACCCTTGCACAAATATTTTAAAAACACACAGGCCCAATCATATAGTGTGTGTATTGGATACAAAATCATCTAGAATTTTCATTTCCTGTTGCTTTGGTTAACCAGGATCACTTCTGTAATTTCCACCTCAAAAAACAACAACAAAAACTTCAGTTTATCTCAACAGTTCAGGGGCAACAATGTTGAAAAATGTTGGGCTTTGGCAATTCAGGTTTTTATTTTTTTAAGGATAGTTGTAGGACCGACATTAATGTTTTTCAACCTTGGCAATTTTAAGATGTGTAGACTTCGATATGGATGACTGGGGAATTCTGGGAGTTGAAGTCCACAGGTCTTAAAGTTACCAAGGTTGAAAAACAGTGGCCTAGAACATATGATCAATCTGTAGGGTGATACTTTGCTTGAAGTTTTGGAGGTTTTTGTTTTCATTTTTTTTTTTTAAGTGAAGCTGGGTACAAACTGAGTACAAATCTAGAAAAGGTTTTGCACCACAGTTATGGTGCTAACCACTTGACAGACTAACCCTCAAAGTAACATGAAATAAAATATATGCACCCAACAATAAAAATTAGTTTTAACAAAGTATTAGTCCTGGGACACTCTGTGTGTGCTTGAGAGAAAGAGAGAGAGGGAGGGAGGGAGGGAGGGAGAGACAGAGAGAGAGACAGAGAGAGAGAGAGAAAGAGAGAGAGAGACAGACCCCAGGTCACTCATACAGCTTTGTGCCTAAAATGGGACTAGAACTCACAGAGTCTCCTGTTTCTACTCTGATGCCTGAGCCACTAAACCAAACTACCTCCCTAGTACTGTGAGAGGCAAGTACAAATTTCCAAAATCTTACTGGGTGACTTTGTGTTAGTCATTATCTGAAAACCAGGGTTGATCTGGACAGAAGCTGAAGGAGATGGAGGCCTGCTGGAGGAAAGGCTAGGATAGAAACAAAAAATAACTTAAAGATGTAAGCCAGACTAGATAAGGTCTGGATTCTGTCAACAGCAAATAACATTAAATACAAACTGCATCCACCAGAAATACAACATTTGTTTTATTTGTTGCAGCTTCTTCTCCATTTTTATGCAATGTAAATTATTTGGTCCTTCAACATCGTGGAGCAAACACTTTGTCACTGATTATGGGAGTTATGTTATTCGACGGCCAACTTTACTCCCGAAGGCTGTAATGCGATAAGCTGAATGTCTGTTGATATTACGGGAAGGAATATTAGTTGGGGTCATTCAAGATGGATTACAAAGTAGGAAGGTTGAGTTTACCCATTATGAGGAACCAAAATCAAATAGACCAGATTACGGTTTAATATGTGTTAACCAGTGGTGGGTTTCAAAATCTTTTAGAACCTCTTCGGTAGGAGTAGCCTGCTTTGTGGTAGTGGCTTGCCGGCCATGTGATCGGGTGGGCGTGGCCAACTTGTAAAATGTGGTGAAACTCACTTAACAACACTCTTGTTTAGCAATCAAAATGTTGGTAATCTGGCATTGAAGTGTGCAAGTCTTAAAGCTTTCAAGTTACAAGACCCTTGTATCCCTAACCCTTAAAGCTGTCAAGTTACCTAACCCTTTAGGGAAAAAAATCCCAGGGGTGTTCAAACTTGACAGCTTTAAGACTTGTGGACTTCAACTCCCAGAATTCCTCCTCTCGCTCTTCATCTTGATGATGTGCAGATAGGCAGGGGAAGGCAGCTGTAACCGGTTCTAAATGGCACTGTAGATTTGTGGAACCACTTCTATAGAAGAGGTTAGAACTGGCAGGAACCCACCCCTGGTGTTAACCCACAGAATGTGTTTTTTTTTTAATAAAACTACCTCCTCCCTTCTTTTCTGAATCTTTCTACCTTGTCATCCAATCTGACAACTTCCAGATCCCAATGGATAATAGCTCTGCTATCATAGCTTCTTTCAGAACGAGGATATGTAAATATAACCCACACCCCACACCAGGCCAAAAACAGCACAGAGTCAATGTCAGGAAATTTAGAAGCAACAAACCACGCCAAAAATTTATTGAGAGAACAGAACTTGAGATTTCTTGGCAGAGAATTTGGATAGACAAGTTTTGCTAAGCAACTAAGAACAATAGTCACTATACACATTGCCCTGACCTCAGGCAGGCAAAGAAAGGAACAATGGATTTCCAGGCCTTGTGATTGTGCCAAGGAACTAGTCCAATGTAACAAAAAGATAATTTAGGGAGAGGGCAATACAAATGGACTTGTGTTGCAGGATCATAATAAGCACAAATGGAAAGGTCAGATAGAAGAAAGATGGTTCTGGGAGAACACCAAACATTTTTTTTCACCATAAGGATGCCCCCTGGTGGTGCCAAAGCATTCCCAGTGCAGTCTTCAGAGGCTTCTGGCAAAGAGGCTTCAAGCCCGAGACACATCGTATGTTCTGTAAAAATAAAATAAAAATCAGGATCAGGGTTGGTCATGAGTGAGAATCAGACATGTTTCTCAAGCACAATTTTCACGCGATCAAATGCACAAAGATAAGGGGACAGAGCGGGCAACACAGTTGGAAGACTTACCTTGCCTGCTTTTTCCCTCGGCATCGTGGAAATTTCCCATTTTTGCCACCTGAAGAGAAAAGGAAGCAAACGAAGTATTTGAGGAATGCTCTTTCCTAAAGTTCACAACAGAACGGGAAGAGATGGCATGCCAGCTGCTTCTTACACTAATGGTTTGGGTGCACGAAGGTGCTTGTATTGTGGTTGAGCACATCTGGAATGCCAGAACCTCCCCACCACCATCACTTTGCCCTAGAGTTTGTCTTATGGTTTAAAAAAAAATGCCAGCCTACGCAGCATCTTTAAACCCACCAAGGTATTGGATCACCAAGTATCATTCCTGGAATCATGGTGGAAAAAACAATGTCCTAAATCATGTGCTTCCCAGGGGCCTTTCCTGAACATTAAATAATATGTAACTCTTTTGATTTCAAATCCACCATCCAGATTTTCTTTGGAATGGATAGGCAGCCGTACAAACTGATAGCAAAGTTAAGTGTTCCCACCTAAACATTGCCTTTTTTTTTGATGAAGTACTTCCGATTTCAAATGGTGATGTTAATGGTGTGATATTATATTCTAGCATTTTCAGTGATGCAGACAATATTGCTGAAAAAGCTCATGCAAAGCCAGTATAATGAACTGATTAATGTTAACTATAATTGTTAAAACTAAATTAGGACTGTAAGGCAATGATACGAAACATGGTTCTGTTCTTTTATTCCATCATTCTCTTTTCACCCTCAGTTAATAAGATACATTTCCTTCCTTCCTTCCTTCCTTCCTTCCTTCCTTCCTTCATTCATTCATTCATTCATTCATTCATTCATTCCAGTCTCTCAGGCTTACAGGTAAGAATGAGAATGCCCAAGATGAAAAGGATGGCAGCAGCTACTAAACCCCACTTGCGCAAGGACCAATAATCTGCAAGGCAAACGGAGAGAAGTCATTAATTTGGGACATCTGGAACTGAAAAGCGATGACAGTTTCAAGAGCATCTGTTGATGTTTGATGGAAGGCACTGCATCTAACCTGCTTCCCAAATCATTCATGTTTCCTGACTTTAATATTTTCAATCATGAACAAACCCAATAAACTGGGTTTGCACAACACGCAAAGCTACCAAAATGCCCTCAAATGAATTTTAAAAAACAACCCACTGACCAAAGCTTAACATATTGTGTGGATATAGCCACTAGGTTTCCAGCATATCAAGTGGTATAACCATTGGGCACATGGCAGTGGTGGGATTCAGCCAGTTCGCACCTATTTGAGAGAACCGGTTGTTAACTTTCTAAGCAGTTCGGAGAACCTGTTGTTGGAAGAAATCTCCTTTTGTTTTTTTCCCCACTTTATAGGGCTGATCCTGTAAGGAAAGCAGGAAGGAAACATTCTAGTGTTGTTTCTAGCCTAATCTTTATTGCCCTGCTTACAGAAACTGCCTCTCCGGTTAACCCTTAGTGCATTGTAACAGCTAAGGCCAAGTGTCCATTGACCTGAGTGACATTGAGTTGGCCATGCCCACCCAGTCACATGACCACCAAGCTCCACCTACCCAGATGGTCATTAGATCAGAGAACAGGTTGTTAAATTATTTGAATCCAACCATTGGCACATGGGCATCACAGAACTTGTGAGCCTTCCAGTGTTGTCAAACAAGTGCCAGAATCTATCTCTTTGTTGGCCATCAATATTTGGAGGACTTCAGGTGCCTCATCCCAACACATGTATATATTACCAGTAATGTGTTGAAAAGGTGGCAGAATGTATAGAATGCCTAGAAAAATCTATAAAATGTGTGACATCTTTAGGCAAAGTATGAAATGTCTGTTGTTTTTAATATGCTATATACTTTCCCTCGGCATTGTATAGAGTATCTGGCATGATGCTGAATGACAAGAACTATTTAAGTAAAGTATGAAAAGAGTTATGAAAATCCCAACACTAACCCTATCCTAAATTCTTTACTGAAAAAAACCATATGAAAATAAAAGAAGAAATGCAAAACAAAGTCCAGGACTTTTTTACTGAAAGAAAGAAGAGAAAAAGACCAGTATAGGCCTACTTGTTGCAACAAGAAAGGCTAGAATGGCATTTTAGTGGGAGTATTTTATACTTTGCCCGTTTGCCATTTGGCATCACAAAGAATGCCTAGGAAATGTGTGAAATATAAAGTGTTTCATACTTTGATGTCCCATTTTTGGCATTCAATAGATTTCCTAGACATTCTATAAAATGCTTAATTTCACACATTGATAACAACACCCATATTTTATGTTAGTATTTTCTCCCTCAAACCATTTTTTTTCTTTTTACAGGATTACAGGCGTTTGGAAATCTCCCTTCAAGATTTCTCCTTTGTTTAACCCAGTTTGAAACTCACCATAAACAAAAATATCATGATATTCTTTCAACAGAGCATCTATGGAAAGAGGAAGAAAGCATATTGATGGGAAAATGTCAGAACTGAAAATCGTATTTTGTCAGTAATTTACTCGAGTTAAGATTGTAGATTTTATTGTTCAGTAGATGTTAATATATTATCTCAGATATTCATTAACGTTGATAAGTGTCATCTTGGGAAAATTTTGCCCAGCATAGCAAACAATTTAGAAATCTTTAAATCTTTCATAAATAAATTAAATAAATACCTGATTTTTTGGGGGGGTCAACAGGCGGTAGTTGAGGTGTGGAATCTTCTGGAAAAGATAATGCCAGAGGGAAAATTTTACTATGCCAAGAAAAACATCCTTAAAAGTTCTGTTCCCCTGTGAAAGAGGCTTTGTGGATTGTTTTTGGTCTGATTTTCAGGGTGTTTCAGAATTCATTCCAAAATTCTTTGTGTTTTTTGGACTCACCTGGCTTGTTCTTGAATTGCACAATGCTTGTGCTGAGAGCCGCTGTCACTTCAGCTGGTGTTGTCACTGTTGTCACTTCTATAACAAGTCAAGAAAAGAGTGTGCCCTTAGAAAAAAAAATGTTACTTTGTGGATTTTCCCTATCCATTTGATTTCTTTTTATTTTTTTAAATATATTTTTATTCTTTTTAAGCAAAACAACACATACAAAACAAAGCAAGAGAAGAAAAAAAGAATAACTTTCCTCCGTTTCATCAAGCATGTCATTTGGTTACAAGTTTTTGTGCATCAATTCTTAAGCTCAGGATTAACATCACTGGTTTACGTTAAACATAACTGAATATTTCGCTGTCATTGAGCATTATGTGTTCAAATTACCATTAATATTCTTTCATTTGTAACAATCCTTATTTCCTTAAATCCATAATTATCTATCAAATAACAATGAGTCTTTAAAGTATTATAATGTCACCTATCTCTAAGGAGAAAGAGCGAAGAATAGAAAATAGATTTTTTTTTAAATCAACCTCCACAGATTCTTCAACTAAGCATTAAGCAGAAAAAGGAAATCCTTAACCGTAATTCCAACATTCAAATACATTTTTATGTCAACTCACAAATTGTGGGTTAAGTGTTATTATGCTGAGTTTGGACATCAGTCAAAACTGTTATCTTTGACTGGTTTAATTGGAGGACAACTGCCCATAGGAACAAATGAACTATATGCATTAAACATCCAACAATGTCCACAGTTACATACCGCTTGTTGATACATTCTCTTCCAGAGAGGTTATACTTTCTGGACTGTGAATTTCATTTGTTAACACCGCTGTCATAGAAAAACAAAGCATGGAGAAGGAAAAAGGTACTAAGTAGGTGAATCTCTCTCCCACTCTAAGGTTACATTTTCAACTGATAGTTAAACAGCAGCTTCATCCAGTTACCCCAACGCTACATTTAGTTGAGATTACAGGTTCATAAAAAGGGAGGGGTTTTGAATGAATACAGGTGACCATTTTAAACACTGACTAGTAAAGACTATAGCTCTGGATTGAAATGTTCAGTTCATGGTGTTCTCTAAGACTTTTTTTTCCTCTTACCGCAGACATTTTATTAGTAGGCTAGATAACATCATCAGTGCAATGGGGAAAATGTATTTGCTGGAATTGGTTTGCCATTGCTTGCTTCTTAGGGATGAGAAGGAGGGATTGGCCCATGGCACCCAACTAGCTTCATGCCTAAAATAGGCCTAGAACTCACAGTCTCCCAGATTCTAGTCTGCTGCCTTAACCACTATACTAAACTGGCTCTCTATCATGATATTACCTAGCCCGATAGTGAGACATCTGCAGGAAAGAGCCAAACTCAGAGAACACCAAGTATTTTATTAAATTATGAAAAGATTGTATTAAATAATAAAGTGGAATATGTCCTCTCCACACACAAGAACCAGACAGTTCCCCCATCCCACATTTCATTTCATTTATTGAATTTCTAGGCCGCCCAATCCCGAAGGACTCCGGGCGGCTTACAGAAATGAAAAATATTAAAAAGAATTAAAACAATAAGATACAACAAAGTTAAAAAGAAGCACAACATACACCCAATCAAAGGGGGCTGGACCTCAATCAAGAGGTCAACAGCCCCAGGCCTGCCAGAAAAGCCAGGTTTTAATAGCTTTACGGAAGGCCAAGAGAGTGGGTAGGGCCTGGATCTCTGGAGGCAGCTCATTCCATAGGGCCGGAGCGGCAACAGAGAAGGCCCTACTCTGAGGCGTCGCCAGCCCGCATTGTCCCGTTGACAATGTGTATATCCATTTACCAACTCAGATGGTTTGGAGACTTTAATAATTGTGTCACAAACAAAGGGGGAGAGGATGAACCACCTTACATCAGATTCATTTCTGTTTAAAGTTAATTCTCTATCTCTAGAATCTTAACCCTTTCAAAAAGGGTTAAATAACAACTCCAAACTCCACTCCAGAGTCCATTATATGGCAAAAACTAAATGCTCATTTAACTTTAGCAAAATTTTGAAGGAGTGAAGCAGCATCCTAGGGAAATCAGCCCTTTTGTCCAACCAATTAGTTCTCTTCTCAAAATACATCTTCAGGGAAGCAAAACAATCCACGGATGGGAAATATATGCTTAATTAGTACACGAATGCTAGCTGAGTTGAATAAGATTGGCTATTGCCAACTATTTTGGCAAGAGACTCACCGACAGTACTGACAAAAGATTCTGCTGTGGTTTGAAAGCCTTCGGAATCTTCCTTCTGAACAGTCGAAGTTGAACTTTCTGAAACTGAATCAAAATGGAGACGGCTTAATATCCTTTTTTCTGTCTCTTTTGTGTTCATCTTCATCTTTTCCCCAAATTGCTCAGAACAGTGCAACTTCCCATTTTATTCTTACCACACCCTTGAGCAATGTTTCTCAAACTTTGTCAACTTTAAGACACATAGTCTTCAACTCCAGTCCACAAGTCTTAAAGTTGCCAAGGTTGGACCACTCCTGCTGTAGTTCAAAGCCAAGTAGTGGAAACTACAAACAGAAAATCAGTGTGTATAAACAAAGCTGGAGGTCAACCTGAGTAGCAGGTCTCAAATTTTGGACCACATCTGGAAAGGGAAGAGTGACAAGTAAGATTGAAGGTATAGAGTTTAGTGCAGGAGTAGTCAACCTTTTTATACCTAGTGAGAGAGCCGAGGTGGCGCAGTGGTTAAATGCAGCACTGCGGGCTACTTCAGCTGACTGCAGTTCTGCATTCGGCTGTTCAAATCTCACCGGCTCAAGGTTGACGGAGCCTTCCGTCCTTCCGAGGTGGGTGAAATGAGGACCCAGACTGTGGGGGCGATATGCTGACTCTGTAAACCGCTTAGAGAGGGCTGAAAGCCCTATGAAGCGGTATATAAGTCTAACTGCTGTTGCTATTGCTCTTGCTACTGCCCACTTTTGTATCTCTGTTTGTAGTAAAAGTTTCTAACTGCCCACCAGTTCCACAGTAATGGTGATTTATAAAGTAGGGAAGTAACTTTATTTTATAAAATTTACAAAGCAGAGTTACAGCAAACCCCCACCGCCCACCATGAAAGCTGGAACGCCCACTAGTGGGCGGTAGGGACCAGGTTGACTGCCACTGGTGTAGGGATTAGAATTCCACATAGCATTCCAGTAGCAATAGCAATAGCAGTTAGACTTATATACCGCTTCATAGAGCTTTCAGCCCTCTCTAAGCGGTTTACAGAGTCAGCATATTGCCCCCACAGTCTGGGTCCTCATTTTACCCACCTCGGAAGGATGGAAGGCTGAGTCAACCCTGAGCCGGTGAGATTTGAACAGCCGAACTGCAGAACTGCAGTCAGCTGAAGTAGCCTGCAGTGCTGCATTTAACCACTGCACCACCTCGGCTCTTCCCAGTTTTCCACTCAGATACCATTCTGTGGCCAGGGGTCATGTTCGGTCATTTTTGGGAGGTCCCCCACAAAGCTGTGTCCCCTCTCCCATAATGGTTTCAGAAGCTGTAATTTTGCAGATGTTGGATTTCTCCACAATGCTGCTGTTGAGTGAGCTACTTCACTACAGAGATAATTGCATTCAGGTCTGAACTCCAAAAGTAGAAGAAAGTATATAGGTAGTCCTCGACTTACAACGATTCATTTAGTGCTGTTCAAAGTTACAAAGGCACTGAACAAACTGACATGACCATTTTTCACCAGACCATTGCAGCATCCCCATGGTCCCCCCCATGGTCGGGTGATCAAAATTCAGATGCTTCACAACTGACTCATATTTATGACAGTTGCAGTGTCCCAGTGTTACGTAATCCCCTTTGCGACTTTCCGACAAGCAAAGTTAACGGGGAAGCCAATTTCACTTAATAACCATGTTACTAACTTATCAACTGCAGTGATTCACTTAACAACTGTGGCAAGAAAAACTGCTGTAAAATGGGGCAAACTTACTTAACAACTATCTTGCTTAGTAACAGACAATTTTGGGCTCAATTTCGGTTGTAAGTCAAGGACTACCTGTACAATTATTTGATGCCAGGATGGTCATCCTTCCTCCATATCATGTCCTAAACTCCTTCTCCTTCTTTCTTCTCCTTTGTAGTACGTTTAAGATCCCAATTAGCTACATTTCCTCACCTTTCTTTCTGCCAGCCCTTTTGTAAATATTTAAAAATAATTTTTAAAAAGACAATCTGGTTCTCGACTTTGCAACACAGGCAGAAAAAAAATGTGAAATTGTCACTACAGATTCTTTTGAAAAAAAGAAATGTGGAAAATGCCAGCATATGTTTTGGCTTATTTAAAGAGAATTAATTTTCATCCTAAGGGTAAAATTAATCATAATATTTTTTTTATCTCAGTTCTCCAAATGTCTTCCTTCCCACCTCTTGTGGGCATTAAAGGAAAAAGGGGGGGGTGATTAAAGGGGGTCCCCTGCATAGTTTTCTTTCTTGTTCCTCTCCCGTCTTGATTTATCTGGATGCATCTTTATAAATTAAAGACACCTTCATCAAAAAATTTCCCATGCTGGTTGCAAATTACATTGACTAAGAACAAGCATAAATCAATCGGTAACTTCAAGGTAAGCGTTTCTCTATGAATTTAAGAAAAGCACAACAAAAAAGCCCAGTACTACAATTAAAGAGCCGAGGTGGCGCAGTGGTTAAATGCAGCACTGCAGGCTACTTCAGCTGACTGCAGTTCTGCAGTCGGCTGTTCAAATCTCACCGGCTCAAGGTTGACTCAGCCTTCCATCCTTCCGAGGTGGGTAAAATGAGGACCCAGATTGTTGGGGGCAATATGCTGATTCTGTAAACCGCTTAGAGAGGGCTGAAAGCCCTATGAAGCGGTATATAAGTCTAACTGCTATTGCTATTGCTATAAATTAAAAAAAGATCTTTTAGAATCTCTGATATAGATAAGACAGCTGAACAGATATGGATTTAATTGTTGTCAGGCTAGTAAGCAAATATTCCAAATAAGAGATGCACAATTATACTATGGGATGTCTATGGAGATTCTCAGTTTTTCAAGTCATAGTTGTCCCAAAGTTGCTTTTTTTTTCAAGAGGCAACTGGATCTTCTCGTTTTTTCTTTGAAGACGTTTTGCTTCTCATCCAAGAAGCTTCTTCAGCTCTGACTGGATGGCGGGGAACTCTTGAAAAATATACTATAAGACCTTTTTCTTACATTGTGGGGGACGGGAGAGCCATACTCTGCTTGATATTTTGTCAATCCTGCCAGGCCAGGGTGTAGACAAAATGGCTTTAGAAAGTATTAGTAACTGATCTTTGGATCTCCCAGGTGATCCACCTCTCAAGTTCTAAGTTTTAAGCTGCTAGGTTTTTCCTGTAAACCTGAAAGATCCCCATGCATCAGACAGCATGAAAGATTGACAGTCATGGGAAACGTTATTTATTACATTTATATGCCACTCATCTCATTACTGAGTGAAATAAATGAACAAACCCATTGCTTGTTACTACTGTGGAGATGAGGGGACATCAGGGGTGAGTTCCTGCCAGTTCTAACCTCTTCTATAGAAGAGGTTCCACAAATCTACAGTGCCATTTATAATCGGTTCCAGCTCCCTCCCCCTGCCCGTCCGCCCATCATCAAGATGAAGAGCAAGAGGAGGAATTCTGGGAGTTGAAGTCCACAAGTCTTAAAGCTGTCAAGTTTGAACACCCCTGAGTTTTTTTCTAAAGGGCTAGGGGTGCAAGGGTCTTGTAACTTGACAGCTTTAAGACTTGCGTGCTTCAAATGCCAGAGTTTCTGAGCCAACATTTTGGTTGCTAAGCAAGAGCGTTGTTAAGTGAGTTTCACCACATTTTACAAGTTGACCATGCCCACCCAGTCACATGACTGCCAAACCACTCCCACCCAGTCACATGGCTGGTGAGCCACTCCCACCTGGTCACATGGCCAGCACGCCACTCCCACAAAGCTTGCCACACCTACAGAAGAGGTTCTAAAAAATTTTGAAACCACCATTGGGGGACATACATATCATGTCAAAAAAAATAGCTAGCCTCTTACCTTGGCCTACCACGGGATCTGTGAAACATGGGAAGGCGAGTAGGACAAAAAAAATGAACTGGAGAAAAAACAGAATTATGAATCAACTGTGATGTACTTTCTAACTCTGTCCCATGATTCCACCCCTGAATCACAACATAATCAACCCAGATAGATTTATCATCAAAACCAACATGGAACATGTTAAAGTTATAAACCAAATGCAGATTCCACCTATACCACAGAATAGGGAATTACCTTAGTACAGGATTCACTAGAGATAATTTATGGGACTCATACATTTTAGCTTGTCCAAATTCAGAATAGCAGATGCAGAGATGCAGAATGTTAATTGGTTTTAGAGTGGTGGAAAAGCACTGTCTTGTTCCACATTTGCAGATATTTCTGTGTTTAAAGCAAGTTACAGCTTTTTTTTTTTCATTATGAAAGTTTCCCAGATTTTCAAAATGGGCCCATATTCCATTAGCGTACCGGTCATTTTTAAAATTAGCTTTTATTAAACCATGTGCAATCCAACCTATTTTCTCTGTTCACATTTGCTAATTTCAATATGAAGAACTGAAATCAAAAATTGGATTGTGTATCATTTCTGTAAATGAACCAACAGAATCGAAGTCTCAACTTATCTAGTTAAATAGCAGTCTTTTCAAAACTCAAATTCATACTTTAAGCAACAAATTTTAAAAAAAACTTTCTGAATGCTCACCAGCGTGGCACTCATCAACGAAAAAAAAGGAAGAAACCCTTGGTTTCTTAACAAAAACATCTTAATCGAGAAGTTTATCAAAACCCATAAATACATAGACTCGCATGGATGAGAGAAAATATTTTCCCATCAGAATACAGAGAATTCAAATATTTCCTCCCTCCTTTTTAGCACTGTGTTGCAGTTCGCTAATTCAAAGAGAAAAAACTTCCTAATGCCTGATCACATAAATCTGACATTTGGAAAGCAAGTAATAGAACAGGTTTGGGGGCATGTCATTTATACACTTATGCTCACACACACTCACAAAATTCCTACCCTACATGTTCCGTTGTTCTGTCTTAAGTGACCGCTTCACAGCGTAACGGGCATTTCTGGTTTGTTCCAAAGCTCTGACGAAGTACATCGTTCCATGTAGATCCAAGCCTCCCGAGCTGGAAAAATACTGTCATATCCACCCGGTGGAACAGATCCTCCTTTCACTGAGACAGCTGAGGATTTTGCAGTTTGTTGGAGAAAAACTCCTAGAAACGTGCGTGCCAAAATGCTGCTATCTGCAAAGGCCGTTTGAAGTTGTCAGCCAGCCAAAGTCCTCATCACCAAAGGCCGTTTGGGTTGACAGAAAACTAGTGTGGCCTCTCACTTCTGCATCATAAGGCTGGGTGGATTTGCTAACCCTCTCCTACGGGATTCCTGCCAATCTACTGTAGCCTACACATCCCTGAAATTAACTATCCCCTTTCCTGGCTTTTTAGCTTTGTAACTGAGAAGGCAAATGACTTTTCCCTGCTCATATTTGCTTCCTCAATTGCATATACACAAAACACGCACACAAATACACACACAAGAGCAACAACAGCAGCACCGGTTCTAAAGTTCTAAGTTCTGCTCTAACTCTGAAGCCTAAAATTTTTGGAATCAGCCGTTACGGCTGAACTATTATGCTCTCTCCACCCATCATTAACTATAACACAAAGTTCTCGTCTCTTGTACCATGAAAAAACTTCCTGTGAGCAAGCCGAAAATAGTTTAAAAAAAAGCATTTCAGGGCTCACCAAAAAAGAAGTGGGGAGAAATGCATCTCTCGGTGTTTTTCCGTCTGCCTTCTGGTTTCCAACCCTGCTTTTCTGCTTGCCGCTGATTTTCCATCTCTTCCCATGCCTTTCTTGGTGGAACATGTGGTTTTCATTCGCTGCCACTACCCCCACCCCACCCCACCTCTTTTTACCCAGAGTCAGGTCCTTCGACCCAAAGGGTTAACTTCCAGCCAGGAATTCCCCAGCTAACACATTGTCCCAGAGACAGGAAACTGAGAGACGGGGACTGGTAGTTATTGTTAGAAAGGAAACTGGGAATAGGGGTCACTCACCTTCATGGCGGCTGCTTCACAGCCCTTGGAGTGTGGCATGCCGAGCATCTGGAAGGGAACGAAAGGCCGCACCAATCATTTCCTCTTCTTGCCACTTCCTGGCCCCAGAGAGTGGGTGTGTGAGTCACAAGACACGTGCTCCAACATTTCTAAGTGTGTGGGGTATGTATACACAAAGACCAGCAGCATACATGTACAGTATGTGCCTTTCAGAAAGGACCAGTGCATTGGCCGGAAATACAAGCATTCTCTGTTCAGGACAATTCACAGTAACCCAATCTAAGGCTGTTCATCAGAGGAGAACAACAGCAGCCGGGTTTTGCTTCACTCTTTCTCTGCAAGGCTGAGCGAGAGGCAGAAAAGTGGCGTGGCTCTTCCCCAACATTGATGGCTTACAAATGTTGGGCACTGTGCCGCCGAGAAAGAACATTGAGAAAACTCTTTTCAAGTTGGCAGGGCAAACTGAACTAACTAAACCGATGATCAGAACAACCAAGTGGGACTTAACAAATTTTAACAGCCTCCCAACTCACATGCAGTGACTTCGGGGTAGGGTATAACATTAAAAATCCACAGTTAAAAAAAATCTACCGTTTAAAACTCCACCCCCCCATGTCAGTGACAAAATAATCAGACAAGTCGCTTGATCCGGTCTGAAGCACACAGAGAAATCTATGACTTCAAGACAGTGTTATAACGTCAATTCCAGAGGTGGGATCCTACCAGTTCGCACCTATTCGGTTCGTCAAATCTACCGAACCGGTTAGAAGAGGTTCCACCAGTGGACCCGGAAAGCAGGCCACACCTACAGAAGAGGTTCCAAAAAATTTTGAAACCCACCACTGGTCCTTGGATATGATTATTCTACACTATCATGCTCATATTTATAAAACTCAGTGCCTCTGGGAAAGGTAAGGATGACTACTGCATTTGTGGTGCAATAAGAACATTGCGTGTGTTGAAGTTGTTTTAACGCAAACCAAAGATGCCTTTTAAAAAACAAGTTTACATCATATTCTTCTGCATGCCAGTGCTGCGTGTGAGGTAATTTAAGGTGGTTCTGACAAGTATCGTCGGCATCTTCATATCCGGTCACATGGGCGGCAAGCCACTCCCATCCGGTCACATGGGTGGCAAGCCACTCCCACAAAGGAGGCCACACCCACAGAGTAGGTTCGAACAATTTTTGAAACCCACCACTGGTCAATTCTTGATTTTTTTCCAAAATGGGCATAGAAAGCTTTGTTGGAAAGTAATAGCAATAGCAATAGCAGTTAGACTTATATACAGCTTCATAGGGCTTTCAGCCCTCTCTAAGCGGTTTACAGAGTCAGCATATTGCCCCCAACAACAATCCGGGTCCTCATTTTACCCACCTCGGAAGGATGGAAGGCTGAGTCAACCCTGAGCCGGTGAGATTTGAACCGCCGAACTGCCGAACTAGCAGTCAGCTGAAGTAGCCTGCAGTGCTGCATTTAACCACTGCACCACCTCGGAAGGAGTCGGAAAGTGTAATACTGCAGGGTCCAATTCACAGGTGTAGTGTTTCAAGGCAGGTGGGTCCAGACTCACCAAAGGAGAGCTTTAAGACATTTTAATCAAGGGCATTCAAATTCTGGCCCCAGGACTACATACCAGAAATAATGATCAGAACTATATTTCATTAATATAAATTTAATCGAGTTTAGTTTGGTCTTAAAAAATTATCTATGCCCTTGTCCTGGCCGGTGTAACCTTCAACCTGAAACAAATGGTGCATGTATTTTTGCATATCCTATTTGCAAATGTTTTGCAAAAACCAGATCAGACCAAAACCTCCCATTAGGCAAAGTGAAGGAACTGCCTCAGGTAAGAAATTTTAGATTACAGGGCCAAAAAAACAAAAGCAGATCTCAGTTTAATTTTCTGTGTTTGATACGGTTTTTCCTTCTGTGGCTGTAGAAAGGAAGTTGCTGGAGTCTTTTCTTTCTTCCTTTCATCCCCAAACTGTTGGGCACTGTTCACTTTGCTTCTGGCTGAACTTAGAAATGGAGTCTTGCTATAGGAAACCAATATTGTGTTTTCTTTCCTACCAGCTCAAAAAAAGGCCCCGAATTTTATTGTCTTAAGAAATGGCTTTTGTGAAGGAAATATCTGAGTTAGTTAGATAATATGGTTGTGATGAAAGAAATGTCCTTCTGGGTTTAGCTCCAAGTGGGGAAAAAGACACTGGAGACACGGAGGCTGCTTGGAAAGATGGTTTATTGTTGGACAGGACCACATGGCTTGAGCCCTGAACAGAAAAGGTGATCACATGCTTCAATGTTGGTGGAGAAGAAGAGAAGGGCTGAGGGAGGGGCTTGCTAGGCTTTTTATAACCTGTTCAGTCCCACCTCTCTGTTTCCTGTTCCTGTGTAAGAAATGTATTCTGATTGGTTGTCAGACTCCCATGGGGCCATGCAGGGGCAACTCTCTAGGCTGTGTTTTGAATCCAGGTTTGGTTGAGTTCTCAGATGCCATGTGGTGAGTTGGGGCCAATATTATCATACTTTAACCCCATCCCCTTGGAGCTGCAGTGGAGAAGTCTTTATTATGTAAAGGGACTAGCTTGGCCTTCTTAATGCCCCATTGACCAAGATGGGCAGGAAGCTACAGGCAGCTATATTTCTTTTAAAACATGTTTCTTTCTTTTCACATCCAGAGAAATATTCTGCCTTTTCAATATTTCCTAGGATATTTCATTTTTCTGGGATAGGGCTGGGTGATAACTTCCTACAGTTGTTTGTTGTCCATTCTGCTAAGCTGTGATAAGGCTCAGAACCACGAATCATCCATTTGAGAATAGAATTATATGTGATTCGGGTGACAATGGCTTA
Organism: Thamnophis sirtalis; assembly: GCF_051295495.1. NCBI lineage: Eukaryota > Metazoa > Chordata > Lepidosauria > Squamata > Natricidae > Thamnophis > Thamnophis sirtalis. The sequence continues at coordinate 10,561,678 of NW_028261393.1, read as the reverse complement.
TTTAAAAGTTATGGCGCATGGTGATTCCCCTGATCAAGTATTGGCTATCTCAAGGGTATATAACTTACGTGGGATCCATCACACAGAATGAGTTGACTGTGCACTGAAAGTGGGCAAGAACAAGAGGTAAAGAAAGCAAGACCACTCAGCAATTTTTTTTAAAATGTGGAAAAAAAATAACGAGAGGTTATTTATCTCCTGCAGACCTAGTTTGTATTTAAATACCATGGCTTTTGGCCACTAATACAGTATTCTTTTAAGAGTTCTTTGAAACCATCCCATGGTTGGTGGCAACTGCAACGTGGCAGCACTTGTCATTAATTGCTTGTGTGTTGTGGATGACAACATGCAGCCCTTGAAGAGCATTCGGAGACTTCAGCTTGTCCAGAATGCAGCCGCGCGAGCGATTGTGGGTGCACCTCGGTTCACCCACGTTACACCTATCCTCCGCGAGCTGCACTGGCTGCCTATTGGTCTTCGGATACGCTTCAAGGTGCTAGTCGTCACTTATAAAGCCCTTCATGGTATTGGACCTGGGTACTTGAGAGACCGCCTGCTGCCGATCACCTCCAATAGACCGATTAGATCCCACAGATTAGGCCTCCTCCGAATTCCATCTGCTGGCCAATGCCGACTGGCGACTACGTGGAGGAGAGCCTTCTCTGTGGCTGCTCCGACCCTCTGGAATGAGCTCCCCGTGGAGATTCGAACCCTCACCACTCTCCAGGCCTTCCGCAAAGCCCTTAAAACCTGGCTGTTCCGACAGGCCTGGGGCTAATGAGTTTTGTCCCCCCCTCGAATGGTATGGTTGTTGTGTGCTTTTAAACTATGGTATTGTTTTGTCTGTCTTTTTATTTCTTATTTGTACCCTTCCCCTTTGACTTGGGTTGTGAGCCGCCCTGAGTCCCCTTCGGGGAAAAGGGCGGCATAGAAATATAATAAATTCAATTCAATTCAATTCAATACAATGTTTTTGAATCTGTCTCAGATGTGCTGGTGGTATCAGATATCCCATAGGCAGTGGTGGGATTTAAATAATTTAACAACCGGTTCTCTGCCCTAATGACCACTTAGGTAGGTGGGGCTCGGTGGTCATGTGACTGGGTGGGCGTAGCCAACTCAACATCACTTAGGTCGATGGGCGCTTTGTCTTAGCTGTTACAATGTAATGAGGGTTAACCAGAGAGACAGTTTTTGTAAGCAGGGCAATAAATATTAGGCTAGAAACAACACCAGAATGTTTCCTGCCTGCCTTCCTTACAGGATTAGCCCTGTAAAGTGGGGGGAAAAAACAAAAGGAGATTTCTTCCAACAACCAGTTCTACAAACTGCTTAGAAAGTTAATAACCAGTTCTCCCGAATAGGTGCGAACCGGCTGAATCCCACCACTGCCCATAGGGCACAGCTATCAGCAAATAATCAAAAATGCTTCTACAGCAGCAAGTCTAGAATGAATCAACAATTGGATAATATCTTTACCAAGACTACCTGCATGTCACAAGACCTTCCAAGCTCTTAATAAGATTGCTTGGTAGAAAGGGAAAAAAAACAGGAATGGAAAACATGATGTTTTTAAATCCATCATTTTAAAACAAAACGGCATACACAGAAATGCCTCCAATGCCTCCAACTTCCTGATGTATCTGTGACTGGCAAAACATGTCTATTTATAGATATCAGTACAATATCCACTGGCGGCACAGTAATGGATTATGAGGCCAAATGCTTTCCTCGCGTAGAAAGGATGATTTAATAGGAACTCTCATCCATTTCCCTGCACAAGGCACTTCACACATCTTGTTGTGCTACTGCGCCCTCTGCTGGTCGTTCAACCTGCAAGTAAATGTAAATAAAAGAATGGGACAATTGATCATGGCAATATTTTCGCATCCACTTCAACCCCATCCCAATTGCAACCAACCTAGCTTGGATATTCATTCTCAGATGGCCCTCTGCCAGGGCTCCACCCATGCCACTGGTCCCATCCACCCCAGGCCATATGATCATGGCCAATTCAACCAGGGAGACTTAATCCTGGCTGAGTCACACTGCGGGACAACTGAATGCCAGCCAGTACCCTCGCTAAGGGATGGGCCTCTTACCTTAATGGATTGCAGCAGCCTCGGGTACTGGGAAGGTGTGGGACAGAGCAATGGGGTCTGAAAACATCTGTGGGAAAACGGCTACAACCGCCCTACACTTTACATGAACTGTGAAATACCTCCCAACTCAGTGCAGGAAAACTTGAAGATAATTTGCAGAAGCATCCAGTCAGTGATCCTACATTGAGAGTGCCAATGCACAGTGCTATTGGCTTGTTTGGAGCAAGTTCTTTAATGGTCCTGCTCCAGAACCGGTAGCCCTTGTTCATTTTCTCATGTTGGTTGGGTGGGACCAATGCAGAGGTGGGTTCCTACCGGTTCGCACCGGTTTGATAGAACCGGTTCATCAAATCTACCAAACCGGTTAGAAGAGGTTCCACCAGTGGACCCGGAAAGCAGGCCACACCTACAGAAGAGATTCCAAAAATTTTTGAAACCCACTACTGGACCAATGCATGTCACAAACGGGGGATACCCTAGTGGCTTTGATTCATTTGTTTCGAACAAAATTTCCAACTGGCCTGAACTTTCTGACAGTGAGAACAATCAACCAATGGAACAGAAGTTGCCTTTGGAAGTTGTGGGAGCTTCATCAGTTGAGACCTTCAAGAAGAGATTGGACCACCATTTGTCAGAAACGGTGTGGGATCTCCTGCTTCAGCGGGGGTTAGACTAGATGGCCTGTAAGGTCAAACTTTGTTAATCTGAATCTTTGTAGAAGTGCTTTGAGGACTGAGAGATGTGGGGGGAGACTTGGTCTTATATTTAACGCGATGCTTTGGATTACAAGTCCCATCAGCCACCTCCAGGGATCGCAAGTCCCATCAGCCACCTCCAGAGTGGGCATGTTATTAGGGATCATCCCTACTTGCAACGGAGAGCAAGAAGTTGAACAGGTTAAATCTGATACTTTAATAAATAAATAAATTACACACACACACACACACACACACACACAGAGGATAGGAGATGCTTTGTTTGGACTACAGGTCCCATTAGCCGGCTTTACAGGGTGGGGGCTTGTGGGGATCACCTCTCTTGCAGCATATTGCCCCTGTAGTTGTTGGGTCCTCACCACCTAAAAGTCAAGCCCCTTTTGCTGTGCTTTTGTGTATTGCTTGCCCACCATGTTATATATAATCTTGCCAAGCAACCCTTTATTTTATTGTGCAAATATTGAATGTGTTATTTTTTCCCACTTTCCTTTTAAGAAAAGAATTCCAGATCAGAACATGCCCTGTTTGTGCTTATGGCCCTATTATCAACAAGGTTACTTTGTTTAGCATATACTCTAGTAAGGGAGAGTACTCCCTTGCATCGTTTCTTTCTACTTTTAAATATTTTAGCCAGGTGGCCAAATAGCAACTCAGATTGGAAGTCCGCATTCTGATGAGTAAGGAATAAAGTCAGCAAGCTGGCATCACATTAAATGGCCAGGAGAGAGTGTTGCAATTTGAAAAAAAACTACCTCGGGAGAGTACAGTGGAAGGGATGGGTCAAGCTCTCTGCAAACGTTTCCTAAAATGCATCCAAGCAGCACTCAAGTGTGCAAAATCACTGCCTGTTGCATTTGAGCTATCATCTGGGCTGCAAAGGACCAGCGGTCTGCAAAGCCGACCAGGAGAGAAGACTCACTTAGTGACTGTTCAAAGTTAAACACTGAAAAAAAAGGACGTGACCATTTTTTACACTTATGTGATTTACATTTGGGTGCACGACAACTGCTTCATATTTATGACGGTTGCAGTTTCCCAGTGCAAAGTCCCTTTGCATTGACTTGCAAAGTCAATGGGGAAGCCAGATTCACTGAACAACTGGGTTACTAATCTGTTCTGACCCCCTCCTCCGTCCAGTAACGAATGCCAAGACAAGCTTAGCTGGAAGGCCACAACACTTTATTAGCAGGACTATAAATCTTGGTGGCTGAAAGCCCAAACACGAATGAACAGATAAAGAACCTTGGCAGCAACTCAGACTCCGACAGATACAGATAACAGCTTCTCCAGCATTGATAATTAAGTTGAATCCTGCAACCAGCCTCCTCACAAAGTCTCTCCTTATATACTATCTTGAGAGGAGCCTAATTACAACCACCTGGGTCCAATTATCTTCTGTATCTGCGTAGTTGTTCTCTGCGTCTATCTGCCCTCCGTTGCCGGGCATCCAGGACCAAGTCCCTTGTCTCCTTCCCACTGCTCCAAGGCCTGACATCAGGATGAAAATTCCCATTGGCTTTCACCGCTGCTCCATGCCTCAGGCGCCTCCTGGTGGCCAACCAGCCTCTCTGATCCCTGCTCGGAGTCGGAACCCTGTCCAGGGTCCTCCACATCTTCCAGAGCCGACTCATAGGGCCCCTCGTTGTTGGAGTCTGTTTGCAGCTCCAACAGCTCCTGCTGGGCCACAACACTAATGTAACAATGATAGCGATTCACTTCATAAATGTGGTAAGAAATGTCATAAAATGGGACAAAACTTACTCAGCAAATGTCTCACTTAGCAACATAAATTTGGGGCTGAATTGTGGCTGTAACTTGCAGTCTATATTTGCTTTTCCCTATTCCATTTAGAGGCCATCCACAGGTTTGCAGGCCAAACTGGAGAGCTTGAATCTGTACATTAAGTCCTGAAAAGGGCTTTTGCGAGGTATGAATATGATGACACAGGTAATCTTTGACATACGTATAACCATTTTTTTAGTGACTGATCCTCACACTTATAACAGTCACAGCATTCACAGTCACCTGATTGAAATTCAGGGAGTTTGGCAATCAGCATGTATTTAAGATAATTGGAGCATCCTGTGGTCAATTGCAATCTTTCCAGCTGGCTTCTGAGAAGCAGATTTGCTTAACCACATAATTCATTTATCAGTGGCAATGATTCACTTAAGAACTGCGGTTTTAAAAAAGAGTTTGAATCTGTACATTAAGACTTCAAAAGAGCGAGGTATGAATGATACAGGTAACCTTTGACTTATAATCATTTGTTTAGTAACTGAAGTTACAACAGCATTAAAAAAAATGACATAAAACTGATGCTTACAAAAGTAGAAGTTAAAGAAGATTACCATGTATACATGCACTCAAGAGAGTTTAAACCTATTAGAGGTAATCACCCAATATATCAGATAGATAAGTAAAATAAGAGGGTTAAAAATACAATACAATACAATACAATAGCGGAGTTGGAAGGGACCTTGAAGGGTCTTCTAGTCCAACCCCCTGCCTAGGCAGGAAACCCTATAACATTTCAGACAAATGGCTATCCAACATCTTCTTAAAGACTTCCAGTGTTGGGGCATTCACAACTTCTGGAGGCAAGTTGTTCCACTGATTAATTGTTCTAACTGTCAGGAAATTTCTCCTCGGTTTTAAGTTGCTTCCACCCATTGCTTCTTGTTCTACCCTCAGGTGTCTTGGAAAATAGTTTGACTCCCTCTTCTTTGTGGCAACCCCTGAGATATTGGAAGACTGCTATCATGTCTCCTCTAGTCTTTCTTTCTATTAAACTAGACATACCCAGTTCCTGCAACCGTTCTTCATATGTTGTCATATGTTTTAATGATGAAACTCAAATGAAATATATTAGAAGGTGAAATAAACATAAAGAGAATTATATCGATTTGAAATTGCTATAAGAAGGAACATGAAGTCCCAATGTATTGTGTAAGTGTAGTTTATGTCTAAGTTTTGTTTTTGTATATTTTGTATGTTTGAAAATTAAAAATAAAAATAAATAAAAACATGCTCACACTTACAACTGTCACAGCATTCACAGTCACCTGATTGAAATTCAGGGAGTTTGGCAACCAGCATGTATTTAAGATAATTGCAGCTTCCTGTGGTCAACTGAAATCTTTCCAGCTGGCTTCTGAGAAGCAGATTTGCTTAACCACATAATTCATTTATCAGTGGCAATGATTCACTTAAGAACTGCGGTTAAAAAAAAAAAGAGTTTAAAAATCAGACATGGCTCACTGAACAACCACCTTGCTTAGAAATGGAAACGTTGGTCGGAAGTCAAGGACTGCTATATGGTCCAGGAGAAATTATTTAGCTGATCATTTCACATACAAATTTCAAGTGAAGTCCTTAGTGTGGCCTGTGATCTGTCCCTCCTCCTCCTCCGTCATCCAGAGGCCAGTTTGCTCTAGTAGTTAAGGCACCAGGCTAGAAAGCTGGAGGCCGTGAGTTCAAGTCCTGCCTTAGCCATGAAAGTCAGACTTTGGGGCAAGTCACTCTCTCTCTCAGCCCAACCCACCTCACAGGGGTTATCATTGTTGTGGGGGGAAATAGGAGCAGGAAGGTGTGCTGGATATGTTTGCCACCTTGAGTCATTTGTAAAAATAATAAAGGCGAGATACAAGTAAGTAAAACTAGCAATAAATCTCCTAATTGTAACTTGAGCTTCACAAAGGAGCCTCAACCTTATCTACCTTTGGAACTTAATTGTAGATTTTATTTTGCAGTACTGTAGTAAAAAAAATAGCTTGGAATAATAATTCACTAAATGTAGAAGCATTAAATTTTGAGTGACAAGGGTTTATGGATTCCTCAGCCTCCCTTCACTGTATCCAATTCTAATGGTCATTTCACTAAATTCGGCAGCTTTTTAAAATCTGGCAGATGTGTTGTGATGTCATTCCCACTGGTCTTGCTGCAGATGTTATAACATTTGTAGTTCTATACACCTGAAGGGCATCTGCTTGAGGAAAGTTAGTTAATTTATTCTGAGCACCTTATTCCCAAAACTTTATATTCCACAATGAGTCAGGGAAGTGAGATAATCCTTATTTAAAAGCTTAAAATCTAAAAGACACAACACAAAAAGAGAAAAAGGATGGGAGGAAAGAAGGAACAAGAAAGCCCGAGTACTAACTTAAGCTAAATGATTTCCTACTTTAATGATCTATTGGGTACTGTTAGGAATATAATTATAATGGTTGGGTTGGCAATATATAAATCATGTAACAATGTTGTACCTGTTTCTTTAAATCATACTGTAAAATGTGATTGGTTGCTGTTTTCCTCAATCAGCCATAAGAGGGAGCCAGAAAGACTGTTAGTTCTCTGTTCGTTAGATGCTGGGCTGATCTGATCTGAGTGTTTTGGAAGCTGGCTGTTAGAAAGTGCCGTGAGCTATTGTAAGTTTTGCAACTGCTAGCAAACTTTGGGTTCTGAACTGATTATATGATACTGGACTATGTTATTTGGATTATCCCTTAACTGAAAGACATTGATGACTGACTGTCTTATCCATGTATGACTTGGACTGTTTGATGGACTCTGATACCTCTATTTCCATGTAAGTAAAAGCCTATTTACACTGCAGTGTCTCTGTATGCTGATTTGTGTGTACTCCAACACAACTCTCACAACGCTTCGCTCAATGTACTCGCTCTCCCAACGGGGAGCTTACCTAACAGGTACCATTTAAGGAGAAAAGATACATAACAAGGAAAGAAAGAAAACGGCATGAAAATCCTTAGATTTGCCTTAAGTAACTCATTGAAATCCATGTCACCCATGTCCAAACCAAGAAGTAGACTTTTAAATGTGCCTCGGTGTGAAGACTTCACTTTTACATTTTAAATTAAAGGTTTTCTGATGTTTGCCTATTGTATTTGATTAGGTTTAATTTATTATTCCAGATGTCTGGTCAATATCCTTCATAAAACTGTAGTATGATTTGTCAGTAGTTCCCTTCCATTTTAAAACAAAAACACCAAAACAATAATGTACCCCAGGGGTCCCATCATATTCTTTTAAAACATAGCCAAACTCCCCATTTTCAAACCTTGACCCCCTTCCATCCAAGATGGCATGGCACCAACCTGTACAGCAAGTTTGGTACGGTGGTTAAGATGCCTAGATCAGTGTTTCCCAACCTTGGCAACTTGAAGATGTCTGGACTTCAACTCCCAGAATTCCCCAGCCAGCGAATGCTGGCTGGGGAATTCTGGGAGTTGAGGTCCAGACATCTTCAAGTTGCCAAGGTTGGGAAACACTGGCCTAGATAACCAGGAGACTCTGAGTTCAAGCCCCCCCCCCTCGTTGGGCAGGAAAGTTGATTGGGTGACCTTGAGCCAATCACCAGAAGACAGTGAGTTCTAGTTCTGCCTTAGAAGCGAAAGCAAGTTAAGTGACTTTTCAGCTACTTACTCTCTCAGCCCAAACTACTCCACAGGATCGTTGTGGGGAAAATAGGAGGAAGCAAGTATTATGTACAGTGGGGCAAAAAAGTATTTAGTCAGCCACCAATTGTGCAAGTTCTCCCACTTAAAAAGATGAGAGAGAGGCCTGTAATTGACATCATAAGTAGACCTCAACTATGAGAGACAAAATGAGAAAACAAATCCAGACAATCACATTGTCTGATTTGGAAAGAATTTTTTTTGGCGAATTATGGTGGAAAATAAGTATTTGGTCAATATCAAAAGTACATCCCAGTACTTTGTTATATATCCTTTGTTGGCAATGACAGAGGTCAAACGTCTGTAAGTCTTCACAAGGTTGGCACACACTGTTGCTGGTATGTTGGCCCATTCCTCCATGCAGATCTCCTCTAGAGCAGTGATGTTTTGGGGCTGTCGCTGGGCAACATGGACTTTCAACTCCCTCCAAAGGTTTTCTATGGGGTTGAGATCTGGAGACTGGCTAGGCCACTCCAGGACCTTGAAATGCTTCTTACGAAGCCATGCCTTCATTGCCCAGGCGGTGTTTTTGGGATCATTGTCATGCTGAAAGACCCAGCCACGTTTCATCTTCAATGCCCTTGCTGATGGAAGGAGGTTTGCACTCAAAATCTCATGATACATGGCCCCATTCATTCTTTCTGTATATTGATCGTCTCGAGTTACTTATACAGTAATAAAGCTGGGATAAAAATCCAATATATAAATATATAAATAAAGCCGAGGTGGCGCAGTGGTTAGAGTGCAGCACTGCAGGCTACTTCAGCTGACTGCAGTTCTGCAGTTCGGCTGTTCAAATCTCACCGGCTCAAGGTTGACTCAGCCTTCCATCCTTCCGAGGTGGGTAAAATGAGGACCCAGATTGTTGGGGGCAATATGCTGACTCCGTAAACCGTTTAGAGAAGGCTATAAAAGCACTGTGAAGCAGTATATAAGTCTAACTGCTATTGCTATTGCTATAAATCATGACTCCCCCTCCCCCCTGAAGGTACTATAAAAGGTGAGGCCCACCCTAGGACAAAGCACTATGCTTGCATTGCAACATATATTTCAGAGAAACACGCAATCTGGTTGAAAAATATGTCACGCATTATTGGGGACTTTCATCTTTCCCACCCCCCCTTTTATCGTCACCGAAAATTACACAGACAATTGACTGTATATTACCCACTCCTTGTTCTTTATTTTCCATAGTGCGATTGGGGCACAAATAAAAACCAGGCAAATGCAGGAAGGAATTTTTTTTTTTAAAAAAGACAAGCTGAATGAAGAAAGCTGTTTTTCACAGCACATTAGATCTGAGTTTATAATGTGATGTGCTATTTGAAGCATCCCATCACCATTTTATGAAGTGTTCAAGCGTTGTATTTCGATTTGATTTATCTGACATTTGTTCAGGCTTCTTATAGCTAAATGTTAGAAAAAAAATATTCTAAATAAATCAGTATTCATGGGTACTTTTGAGAGCAGGGGGCAGGGGTGGGTTTCAACTGGTCCGCAGCGGTCCGCGCGGACCGGTTGGTCGGCGAACCCGGAGGTAAGTAACTTCCGGGAACGCCGAAGTACCCGCCCGCCCGCACTCCTTACCGGTCTTTGAAGGCTTCTGCGCTCCCACATAGGTGCATGGAACATACAGCGCCTGCACGATTCTCCACGAGCAGCTGGAGTATCGCGCAGGTGCTAAGACGCACACGTGAACTGCGCGCATGCACGAGGACGCCGCCGGCCCCGTTCCAACCATACCGGTTGGAACGGGATGAGCAACCCACCACTGGTAGGGGAGGAGGGGGAATTGGCCAAAATGGGTAACAGAGGCTATGGTGAGTAACGAAGAAAGCTAACTGTCCATAATTTTACAGCCACAAAGTTGGCTGTGCAATCCCTACAGGGAGGAAATATCTGAAGAAGGTTTCTGCCTTTTAAGAGCTCCAATTACTCCGCACAACAGTAGTATGAGCTACATTGCTCCATGTCTTCCCTCCCATTAAAAACCAGGTTTGCAAATATCTAAATGTTAACAGAATTACGACCTTATGGATTTAAGGAATAGGGAAAACTCTTCAGAGTCAAAATAAATAAATCACCAAGTCATGAGATTCCTTTTTTTAAAAAAAAAACCACCATGATTTTTATTGATTGGTCAATTTTTTTCTCCATGTGCGACATGGAGATGTGGATGGTACTGCATGGAGAAGCTGGGGGTCAGCGTCCCTTGGCAGAAGAGGACCGTATGACAAGAAAGCAACCCTTCCCTTTCTAACAATTCTTCCCTAGCTTGCTTGCCCATCACTCCGACTACGGTACTAGATCAGGCCTGCAAACCCTTACTGTACCACTAGATGGCAGCAACAAGCTATAGAAAAAAATTCTTCGCTTTGCCGCCCTCTAGTGGTCAGCGGTAATATTATATCCTAGTTCTAGGAGTCCGATCCATTAGAAGGGATTGGAATACGTTACAGTGCCCTCCCCCACACTCCAAGAAAGGGCTAGTTTCCCACAAGGCAAGGGGGGGTGGGGCTCTTTGGACTACGCCACTTCACTTTGTGGCTAATGGCGTTCACAGCACAGCAAGAGGCTCAGACAGCAAAGCAGCAGCAGCAATAGCAATGGAGGTTTATATTATGCCCAGCGGCGAGGAAGCATTTTGGTGATTTGTTTTCCCAGAGAGCAGCAGTAGCAGCAGCAGGCAGCATTATTGCATTTTAATGGGACCCTGTGTAGGAGAGGGGGGGAATTATAAGGACCAGCCCCCAGTAGAGTCGGGGATCAGCTGACACTGACTGGCAGATGGGCTGCATCACCCCGTGGCCTGTGCCATGCCCCCAACCCTACCCGGGTGGCCTGCTCCCATCATGCAATGGAAGCGCAAGAGCTAACTGGTTATAAAAGTGCCCCTCCCTCCTTGAGGTTAGACAGGAGAGACCCTCCCCCACCCGGGCAGTCAGTGCCAAGGTCTCTGGAGAAAGGTCCCGGGCGCGGTTCATCGCCAGCCACTCGGGAGCAGGACATCTTCAGGACGGAGCCTACACGGTGCCAGCTGGAGCTGGGGAAGAGAAAAGAGAGGGAGGGAAGGGAAAAAAATGAGGAATATGAGCATTTAAGGTATAGTAATAGCAATAGCAATAGCAGTTAGACTTATATACCGCTTCATAGGGTTTTCAGCCCTCTCTAAGCGGTTTACAAAGTCAGCATATCGCCCCCACAGTCTGGGTCCTCATTTCACCCACCTCGGAAGGATGGAAGGCTGAGTCAACCCTGAGCCGGTGAGATTTGAACCGCCGAACTGCACATAACAGTCAGCTGAAGTGGCTGCAGTACAGCACTTTAACCACTCCACCACCTTGGCTCTTAGTATAATACAGGCAGTCCTTAACTTACAAGCCTTCATTTACTTGCCATTTGAGGTCACAACATTACTGGGAAAAAATGCCTGACAACCAGTCCTCGTACTAACAACCGTGGCAGCATTTCCCCATGGTCATGAGATCAAAATTTGGTTCCTGAAACTCAGTGTGACTTACTTAATGACCTCCCCGCTCAACGACAGAAATTCTAGGCTCAATTGTGAGAAAACCCACAGAGGGGAAAAAAAGATTTTTGTTTTAATTCTCCCAATCAGGTTCCATTTTCTTTCCTTTCTTTTTTAATTATTTGTATTCATAGCTGCTCATCTCATAGCAATAGCACTTAGGCTTCTATACTGCTTCACAGTGCTTTACAGCTCTCTCTATGCGGTTTACAGAGTCAGCCTATTACCCCCAACCATCTGAGGCCTCATTTCACCTCAGAAGGTTGAGTCAACCTTGAGCCTTGTGGGATTTGAACTCCCAAATTGATGGCAGACGGCAGTCAGCAGAATTAGCCTGCAGTACTGCATGATTGCCGACTCATACATCAGGGGTGGTATTCTACCAGTTCTGACCAGTCCGCCCGAACTAGTAGCGGAAATTCTGGGTGGCCCTGCCCACCCAATCTGCCTCTAGGGCCTCCCTTTAGGCCAATTTCTCACCAAAAGCACATGCACAGAAACCTCTGTGTGCATGCTTACATCTGCAAACTGGTAGGGAAGGTAATACACACACACACCCCGGTCATACATGCAACTCAAGGTCATGCATGTAACTTTAATGGCCATATTTTTTGGAGTATAAGATGCACCAGAGTATAAGACACACCAAGATTTTGAAGAGGCAAATTTAAAAAAAGGTTTTGCACTCTGCAGACCTCCCCAAAACGACTCGTTTTTCACAAAAACTGGCCCATTTTTTTCCCCAAAAAAGGGCATGAATAGCCTTTAGGAGGCTTGTAGAGTGCTCCTGGGGAGTGCCCCCCCCAAAATGAGCAAAAAATGGTCCATTTTTCACCAAAATGGGCCTATTTTTTTTTTCAAAAAAATGGCATGCATAGCGTTTAGGAGGCTTATAGAATGCTCCTGGGGGCTGGGGGGGCAAAATTAAGCAAAAAACGGTCCATTTTTTGCTCATTTCTGTCCTCCCCAGCCCCCAGGAACACTCTGAAAGCCTCCTAGAGGCTATGCATGGCCATTTTGGTGAAGAGGGCGGGGTTTCTGGAGGCAAAATAAATGCTGTATTCAGTGTATAAGACGCACCCAGATTTTCAGCCTCTTTTTTTGAAAGAAAAGGGGTGCGTCTTATACTCCAAAAAATACAGTATTGAATTTTATGCAGCTGCCCATCTCATGCATATGATTTAGACTTGGGGTACAGGGTGAAAGTCCATTCTTTTCTGTACCTTTTACCATGCCACCTTTCCTGCTCCCCAAAACCTCTCATCTTTTAAGCAGGAACAATGATGCCCTGCCCTTCGGAAGCCTTTGCAAACAACTCTTCCCCAAGGGCTTCTCAGCTCCCCAAGGAAGAGAGCTATTTGTTGCCACGACATCATCATCACCATAGAGCCTTCAGCTCTCCTGGCAACGTCAAGAAGCTCCATGGTAACCCCAGGTGGGTAGGTGGGAGGTGACTTCAGGTGTGGGAGCCGCAGGCGACGGCTGACTTTCTCCGCAAGGAGAAAGTTTAGTGAATGATAAACAGGTAACCTTACATTAACATGAACACCCAACCTAATCTCTGTGGAATAGAAAGGCTGGTTTAAGGTAGGATCCCTGGGTTACTTTTAAGCAAAAATTATTAAGGAGTAAAAAGTGAATATTTGTTCCATAGTCTCTGTTTTGGGCAACTCAGCTTTTGGAATTGAGAAAGTACCAGAATTCATTTATTTTTTTAAAGGGATGTCATATATAATGGTGCTGTTTGAACAAAGGTCCATTTGGTTTCAGTGAAAAGTGTAGGGGAAAGACGAAGTTGCTTGGAAAGAAGGTTTTAATGGTGGACAGGATCATACGCCTTGAAGATGTTGGGTGAAGGAAAAAAAGGACAGAGATGCTGAGAGTCGCTGGGTTTTATGCCCTGTCTGGGCTTTTGAATTTGAGCTTGTATTCTGATTGGTTATCAGACTCCCCCGGGGCCATGCAGGAACAACCCCATAGGCTGTCCTGAGTCCCAGGCTTGGTTGAGCCTTGCTGGGTGATGTAATCTTTCCAGGTGCCATGTGGTGAGATGGGAAAAGCGCTAATTCTCTCATGCCCTGAGGGCAGTGGTGGGATTCAGCCAGTTCGCACCTATTCGGGAGAACCGGTTGGTAACTTTCTAAGCAGTTCGGAGAACCGGTTGTTGGAAGAAATCTTTTGTTTTTTTCCCACTTTCCAGGGCTAATGTAAGGAAGGCAGGAAGGAAACATTCTGGTGTTGTTTCTAGCCTGATCTTTATTGCCCTGCTTACAGAAACTGCCTCTCCAGTTAACCGAAGCGCCCATCGACCTGAGTGACATTGACTTGGCCATGCCCACATGATCACATGACCACCGAGCTCCGCCTACCCAGCTAGTCATTAGGGCAGAGAACTGGTTGTTAAATTATTTGAATCCCACCACTGCCTGAGGGCCATGTCTTAATCCCGTCACCCTGGAGCTGAAGATGAGAGGCAGGGAGCTGCAGGAAGCTACTTTGTCTTTAGAAACATGTTTCTCCTTTTCTTATCCAGGAAAATATAATAACCTGCCTTTTTAATATTTCCCAGAATATTTCATTCTTCTAGGAGGGGTGGCGTGGGTGCTTACTTCCTACAGTGCTAATACACTCAAACACCCAAATGTTCACCTTGGTTTCATCACCACAAGACATGGAAACCTCTCCCAGTAACTGGCTACTATTACCCAGTGCCCTACAGGTAGTCCTCAACTTATAACCAATCGCTTAGTGACCATTCAAAGTTAGAATAGCACCCGAAAATGTGGCTGAGGGCTGTTCCTCGCATGTACAGCTATCACAGCAGCTGGCATGTATTTACAAACGTTGTAGTTTCTTGTAACTGCTATTTGCTTGCAACAATGGGAGAATGCTGAATTGCTTAAGGACTGTGATTCATTTAACAGGAACAATTTGCTTAGCACGTCCCCCCCCAAAAAAGGTAATAAATTGGGGTATAATTCGTTTAACCACTACTTTGCTTAGCAACAGAAATTTGGGGCACGATCATGGCCATAAGTTGAGAATTACTTGAAGGCCGTGGCTTCGGCATATCTTTTTTTTTTTTTTTAATAAATGTGTTTTTATTTTCCATTTTCATTTCGTACAGTCACATATATACTGTGCATAACCGGGGCCATATAACAATAAACAATAAACACAGCCATTCCTCTTGTCAACAATACCCCCCAAAATAGAAACCCAATGTACCTCTTCGACCCTCCATACACCCTTTCTTTCGCCCCCCCTCCAACTTTCCATCTTCCCTCCTTCATTCCCCTCTACCCTACTTCCCCTCCCCCTCTACCACTCCTCTCTCCCAGTACACTCCCTCCCTTCCTTCTCACCCTCCCTCCCATCCTCTCTCCCAGCCTCTCTACCCCTCTTTCTTCTATCCCTCTACTCCTCCCTTCGGCTTCGGCATATCTTGAATGGGGTTTTTTGTGAGCATCCTGTTGGAAGGTCGTTTGGTCCTTGTGGTGCCAATCCAGTGGAGAACATTATTCACTACATCCCCCCCCCCCCTCTCCATTTATAAAGAGATTAGGATGACATTATTGATGAGAAATGAACTAAGCAGTTCTGATTTCAAATAGTTGCGTCATCTTCTTGCAGGAATGTTTCCAAAGGTTAGCAATCAGTTTGCCACTTTTTGTTGCCATTTAAATTCAGAATTTTATTTCCCATTCCTCATTCATAGTCCTGGTTTCACCACGTTTTGACCCCTTTGTATCTAAAACCCTTTATTACTTCCCTCTTATTTATTCTGTATTGCACTGTTACGACCTATGGTTGCAACAATAACTTTGCAACAATAACAACACTTACTTACTTCCTATGTCCACTCAACACATTTAATCAGGTTGCAGCTTTACCATTTCTACATGATGCTAAACTGGTATGCTGTGTGAATGCTTCCCCTGTGGTTAGTTCTGCACCAAGTCCAAATCCAGGCTAAACGTGCAATGTTAACACCCCCCCAGGTAAAACTATGCAGAGTTATACAAGCATGCCAGTGAGGGGGGCCTTTTCCAGAGCCTTCCTCTCTTCCAGTGTTGCAACACTTACTGGTAGTTTTCCCTGTCGCCCTGGGATCTGACAGTCTGCAGAAGAGAAGAAACATGAAGGAAATCAGTGAAGATAGGCCAAGGGAAGAACATTTCAGGGGTAACAGAATTGGGTCGAGGGAGGGAGGGAGGAAAAAAGAAGGGAGGGAAGGAGGAAAAGGGAAAAGAAGGGAGGGAGGGAGGGAGGGGGAGGGAGGGAGAAGGAAAAGAAGGAAGAGAGAAGGAAGGGAGGGAAAAGGGAGGGAGGAAAAGGGAAAAGAAGGAAGGAAGGAAGGAAGAGGAAGGAAAAAAGAAGGGAGGGAAGAAGGAAAAGGGAAAAGAAGGGAGGAAGAAGTAATAGGGAAAAGGAAGGAAGGAAGGAAGAAGGAAAAAAGGGGAAAAAGGAAGGAAAGAAGGAAGGAAAAGGGAAAAGGGAAAAGAAAGGAAGGAAAAAAGAAGGGAGGGAAGAAGGAAAAGGGAAAAGAAGGTAGGAAGAAGTAAAAGGGAAAAGGACGGATGGAAGAAGGAAAAAGGGGAAAAAGGAAGGAAGGAAGGAAAAGGGAAAAGGGAAAAGAAAGGAAGGAAAAAAGAAGGGAGGGAAGAAGGAAAAGGGAAAAGAAGGTAGGAAGAAGTAAAAGGGAAAAGGACGGATGGAAGAAGGAAAAAGGGGAAAAAGGAAGGAAGGAAGGAAAAGGGAAAAGGGAAAAGAAAGGAAGGAAAAAAGAAGGGAGGGAAGAAGGAAAAGGGAAAAGAATGTAGGAAGAAGGAAAAGGGGAAAGGAAGGATGGAAGAAGGCAAAAGGGGACAAAGGAAGGAAGGAAGGGAGGAAGGAAGGAAGGAAGGAAGGAAGGAAGGAAGGAAGGAAGGAAGGAAGGAAGGAAGGAAAAGGGAAAAGGAAGGAAGGAGTACTTACCCAGGGTCCGATTTATTGCATTTGAATTTTTTACCTGCAAAAGAGAAAGGGGTAAAGTAAGACAGGAAGAAACAAGGCTCAGGTAATGCAATCAGGAGGTCCAGGATGGGGGATATAAATAGGGTGTGTGGACAGGAGCATGTGCACTCATATCTTCAGAATTCAGGGAGGAAGAGAGGGGCCCCAGAAGATTTAGAATGCAAAAAATATATATTTTTGAGAAATTTGTTTTTCCCATTTGCATTCTTTTAACAAGAAACACAAAAAAGGGACTCTGCAATGGGGAACATTTTTGTATTTCAGTAACAAGCCTGCAAACGTTACTCATGAACACACCCATACGTACATATACAAAGGACCTTTTTTTTCCCAAGGAATTCGGGAATTAGGAGTAAGAGAAGAACTTAGGATGGGATTTCCAGGGGCCAATCAAAGTCAGATCCAAGCATGCATTAAAAAATGCAGGCATCAATAAAAAAGGTGACTCACTCAGTGCTATCAAGATTCCCAGCACAAACAGGATGCTGGCCAAGATCATCCCCACCAAGCGCAATGTATCGTAGTCTGTAAGGGGATAATAGGGAGATTCAAAAGTCAGGTGTTTGTGAAAAGATGCTAGGACAAACAGGTAGATTTTAAATCTGAACTTTTTTCTATTGGGGTATAACACAGGGGTGGGTTCCTGCCAGTTCTAACCTCTTCTATAGAAGAGGTTCCACAAATCTACAGTGCCGTTTAGAACCGGTTCCAGCTCCCTCCCCCCGCCAGTCCGCACATCATCAAGATGAAGAGCGAGAGGAGGAATTCTGGGAGTTGAAGTCCACAAGTCTTAAAGCTGTCAAGTTTGAACTCCTCTGGGGTTTTTTTCCTAAAGGGTTAGGGGTGCAAGGGCTTGTAACTTGACAGCTTTAAGACTTGCATGCTTCAAATGCCAGAGTTTCTGAGCCAACATTTTGGTTGCTAAGCAAGAGCATTGTTAAGTGAGTTTCACCACATTTTACAAGTTGGCCACGCCCACCCAGTCACATGACCAGCAAGCCACTCCCACAAAGCAGGCCACACCTACAGAAGAGGTTCTAAAAAAATTTGAAACCCACCACTGGTATTACCCCAGAAAAATGCAATAAACAAAATATTGTATATATTTAATATTGCATGTATTAATAGCAGTGAGGATTATGCTTGCACAATACTAGAAACATGAAGAAATAGCACGAGACGAAAAGATAATTAGCAAGATACTGGATTGTGCAGAAATGGGCAGACTCACATTGAACAGGAAGAAGATGCAGAATATTATCAAACCTGGAACTTATTCTACCAGAGTTTGGGAAAAAGGAGGTGGAGAATAAGAATGTCATCTGTTTGTCAAAGCATATAAAATAACCCAGACAACACAAGGTTTATTAAGCACTAACAAAATGTAAACAATAGAAAACCAATAAAACTTTTTTTTAAAAAAAAAAGTCAGATGTTCGTGACCCTTCCAGCGTATTCCCATCAGGAACATCTTGGATTGTCCATCCATCACCGCAAGCCATACCATATTTCTTCATTTCTTGAAGAAAGAAGCTCCAAATCTCCTTTCACCCATGTGGACCAATATCTGCAACCTTTCAATTAACACCACTCACCATAACTGAAGGGGTCGACAGGCTGGCTGGTCTCTGGGGAGTAAAGAGAGCAGAGAGTCAAAATACAGTGACCAAGCAAAGCCGCTGAATATTTTATTTCAATAACTTTGTTTGGGTTGAGTATCAATTGGGTGAAGTCGTTCCTTGTATTTATCCCACAAACTTTGGCTTAAACACCATTCTTCTGGGTTCATTCACCTGCTTTGCATGGATAACGCCATACCATCGTTTGGAAGCTAGGTGGCACTGGAGTTAATCATATCTGGTTGGATTCATTAGTTTCTCGCATCTCTTCAATTTTCTTGATTCCCAGAAGTAAACAAAAGCACGTAATCCTAACCTGCCGACAGATCCAAATCGCAGCTCTGCCCTTAGGGCAACACTATTGCAATGTTTAACCTCATTCATCATTCAATCCATTCATCTATCAGCAGTGCTCCATTACTCCATTGCCACAAGGTAAAAAAAGATGTTGAGACTCCAGAAAGAGTTCAGAGAAGAGCAACAAAGAGGATTAGGGGACTGGAGGCTAAAATATATGAAGAACGGTTGCAGCAACTGGGTATGACTAGTTTAGTGAAGAGAAGGACCAGGGGAGAGATGATAGCAGTGTTCCAATATTTGAGGGGCTGCCACAGAGAGGAGGTCAAGATATTTTCCAAAGCACTTGAAGGCAGGACAAGAAGCAATGGGTGGAAAATAATCAAGGAGAGAAGCAACTTTGAACCAAGGAGAAATTTCCTGACAATGAGAACAATTAATTAGTGGAACAACTTGCTTGCAGAAGTTGTGAATGCTCCAACACTGGAGGTTTTTAAGAAGAGATTGGATAACCATTTGTCTGAAGTGGTGTAGGGTTTCCTGCCTAAGCAGGGGGTTGGACTAGAAGACCTCCAAGTTATTCTGTTCTAAAATTCCCTCTCAACTGGACAATCTGGACAATCACTACACAAAAAGAATGAGCAAATACAAAAGCAGCCATGTCCCCAAAACTGGTCTTACATATACGATAGTCATTCTCATAGGATGGGTGGCCATTCGATAAATAAATAAATTTCTAAAAGCAATGCATAAAACAATGCAACAAATTCTTTTAACACTTCTGCCATGCCCCTTAAGTTAGTCCCACTTGATCAAAAGCGCTGAATGAGCTTTCACGGTGGAGTCTCTGAGCTGGGTCCATGGTATTGTTGAATTTAGGAAGCTCACGGGCTAAGCTTCTGACTGTGATTGTCAAAAACCGACAGCTGTTTTTCTCACCACCCACCAAAGTGGGAGCATAAAAGGCCGAACTATAAGATCCCAAAATAGGTTTAACCTCATGTGTGTATGAGATGTGTGTGTCACTGTGCATGAGTTAAAATAAATGTGTTTAATAAATAAATAAAGGCAGAGCTGCTTGCTGCAGTTCTCCGTTTCCCGAGAATATTAAGGCTATTTAATGAATGCGTTCATATAACAATTTTGACTAATTTACTGAATTGGCCCCTCTGCTAGATTCATGCTGATCATTGAATTAAAAGCTAATTAAGAACACTGGGCTGGCACTGTAAAATCTTCCCAAGGTTCAAATTAATCAAGATTTGCAAACCATGCAAATCAATCCTAGCTTTTCAACCGACCTGTTGAAGCCCAGGTATGTTGGTTATCCATCCAAATATGAACTACTGTACAACGTTTCAAAATTAAGTTCTCTCATTTCACCAGGGTAGATTCACACAATACATTAAACTGGCTGGGGAATTCGAGGAGCTGAAGTCTGCACATCTTCAAGTGGCCAAGGTTGAGAAATTTTGTTTCAAATCCCAAGCTTACATTAAGAAAACACAGTCTTGCTATTCTCTGTTTTAATAGCTGTTGTCGCGTCCATACAAGGATCCAGTCAATATCTAGTCAAAAGATATGTCATCATCTTTTTTAAATGACCCCACTAGTCTGGGCAACTGAATGGTGCTAGTAGAGTATTTTAATGGCCGGACACTCTTCCTGTCACCAATGAGGAGTTTTGTTCAATGGATATATTCTCAGTGTGTCCAGAGAGAGAAATACCTGGCTCTACCTAGAATCGAACCCACAGTCTCCTGATTGTGAGGCGAGAGCTCCGCCTCTAGGCCACTGCACCACCCCAGTCAAAAGATATACAATTATCTTTAAAAGATCTAAAGCTGCTGGTAGCTCTCTACTTTGGCTTGATATTGGCAATGCTTTCTTGACTGGATGTAAGATCAGTTACTGAAATACAATGGCTTCATTTACCTAATAGATTTAACTTTTGTGTATGTTTGTGTATACCTGCCAGTCAGTCTTAATTCCTGATGACTGCCCAGACAGTTTCCTTGATAAAGTTTCAGAAATGGTCTGCCATTGCCTCCTTCCTAAGGCTCAGGGATGGGTTCCTGCCAGTTCTAACCTCTTCTATAGAAGAGATTCCACAAATCTACAGTGCCGTTTAGAACAGGTTCCAGCTCCCTCCCCCCGCCTGTCTGCACATCATCAAGATGAAGAGCGAGAGGAGGAATTCTGGGAGTTGAAGTCCACAAGTCTTAAAGCTGTCAACTTTGAACACCCCTGGGTTTTTTTCTAAAGAGTTAGGGGTGCAAGGGTCTTATAACTTGACAGTTTTAAGACTTGCACATTTCAATGCCAGAGTTTCTGAGCCAACATTTTGGTTGCTAAGCAAGAGCATTGTTAAGTGAGTTTCACCACATTTTACAAGTTGGCCACACCCATCCAATTGCGGCTGGCAAGCCACTCCCACCCAGTCACATGGCCGGCAAGCCACTCCCACAAAGCAGGCCACACCTACAGAAGAGGTTCTAAAAAAATTTGAAATCCATCACTGCTACGGCTAAGAGAGACTAACTAACCCAAGGTTACCCAGCTAGCTTCATGCTTAATGCAGGACTCGAATTCATGGTTTCCTGGTTTCTCCTTTGATGCCTTAAACCAATGTTTCTCAACCTTGTCAACTTGAAGATGTCTGGACTTCAACTCCCAGAATTCCCCAGCCAGCGAATGCTGGCTGGGGAATTCTGGGAGTTGAAGTCCAAACATCTTCAAGTTGACAAGGTTGAGAAACACTGCCTTAAACCATTAACATCAAACTTTGCTCACAATATATTTTAAAAGATCCATGGTGGTACAGTGGTTAGAATGCAGTATCGCAGGCTAACACTGCCCACAACCTCGAGTTTGATCCTGACAAGTTCACTCAAGGTTGACTCAGCCTTCCGTCCTTCCCAGATCAGTAAAACAAGGACCCAGATTGTTGGGGGGCAATAGGCTGACTCTATAAACTGCTCAGAGATTGCTCTAAAGCACAATGGAGGGGCATATAAATCTAAGTGCTATTCCTATTAAGTGAGTTAAAACATCTAGCGGCTGCTGGTAAGCTTACAGTAGATATTTTTCATCTTGTTGAAGGTTGTTCCCCCCCCCCTCCCCTTAGTATAGTCTTAAAATGTCATTTGCACATGACTTGCTGGATGAGGCCAGCCAATAAAATCCGCTTTTGGAAATCTGCAATGAAGTTAGGAACCAGTTGGCCAACATCCTAGAGAAATGGGACTTTTGAGAAAATGTTACAGTGCAGAATATTTCTGCTTAACTCTAGACATCCCACTTCAGCTATCTTTACACTTGAGATTTCCTGCAGTTTTAACCCTATTTGCACCAGGCAATCAAAGAACAAAATGATCTTTTTTTGTATTGCCGGTGGTTGTGGGAGAGGGGAGGGGGCGGCATTTACATAGACATCCCCCTCCTTGGGGTTCTCCCAAGATGGCCGTTCTTTGCATGAACGCTGCCAGCCTGGCTCCCAAGGACTGGCATCTGAAAACCCAATTAGGACATCATGGAACTGAACTTAAAACGAGAACAAAATTAAATTGGAAGGACTGGGAGCTTTGATGGAAGCAGTACAGACAGTCCTGGATTTAAAATCATTTGTTGAGTGGAATATCCAGCTTCAGCTATTGCTACGAAGAACCAAATCTATCTATCTATCTATCTATCTATCTATCTATCTATCTATCTATCTATCTATCTATCTATCTATCACCATCTATATCTATCTATCTCCATCCATCCATCTATCCATCCATCCATCCATCTCTGTCTGTCTGTCTATCTCTGTCTGTCTGTCTATCTATCTATCTCTATCCATTTATATCTATATATCCATCCATCCATCTATCTACTGTATCTATCTATCTATCTATCTATCTATCTATCTATCTATCTATCTATCTATCTATCTATCTATCTATCTCTATCCATTTATATCTATCTATCTATCTATCCATCCATCCATCCATCCATCCATCCATCCATCTATCTATGTATCCACTGTATGTATGTATGTATGTATGTATGTATGGTATGTATGTATGTATGTATGTATGTATGTATGTATGTATGTATGTATCTGTCTGTCTGTCTGTCTGTCTGTCTGTCTGTCTGTCTGTCTGTCTATCTATCTATCTATCTATCTCTATCCATTTATCTCTATCTATCCATCCATCCATCCACCCATCTCTGTCTATCTATCTGTCTACGTCTGTCTGTCTGTCTGTCTATCTCTATCCATTTATATCTATCCATCTATCTATCTTTCTATCTCTATCCATTTATCTATTTATCTCTATCCCTATCTATCTATCTATCTATCTATCTATCTATCTCCATCCATCCATCTATCTATCCATCCATCCATCTCTGTCTGTCTGTCTGTCTGTCTGCCTATCTATCTATCTATCTATCTATCTATCTATCTATCTATCTATCTCTATCCATTTATATCTATCTATCTATCTATCATCCATCTATCTCAAAATGCAAGAATCTCCTTTTGGTGCCCTTTTCACCCAAATCAACTTCCCACAATCTTTATGTAATGCATTTCAAAGCACCCAAACTGAGGAAAGGAAACCAGAGGTTTCTATAAATATTTCTAATCTAAAAGTCATATTCTGACATCTGTATCTGTTGGGAGGAGATAACGTGCCTTGCACCCTCACCATGCAATTAGCCTATTTTTTGAATTAACTCATTTTTCTGAGATTACACCATAATCTCAGTGAATTCTATGCTGGCCCCTCTTCTAACTACCCAAACATAGCTTGCTATGTCCCATGCAGCTACTACGTCTTTAATTGTTCCCTCTTGGTGGGTTGCACAGACGTAACCAAGGTATCTGTCATCCATCTGTAATCTTACTTGTTTGGACAGCTTGTTTTCTACACGCCTGCCTGTTAATGGGAAAGTCAGGAAGAGCCGAGGTGGCACAGTGGTTAAATGCAGCACTGCAGGCTACTTCAGCTGACTGCAGTTCTGCAGTTCGGCTGTTCAAATCTCACCGGCTCAGGGTTGACTCAGCCTTCCATCCTTCCGAGGTGGGTAAAATGAGGACCCGGATTGTTGTTGGGGACAATATGCTGACTCTGTAAACCGCTTAGAGAGGGCTGAAAGCCCTATGAAGCGGTATATAAGTCTAACTGCTATTGCTATTGCTATTCTTCCTTGGCTGAATGTCCTTCCAATGGGGAAGTTGGGGGGGGGGGGAATCCCAGAATTCATTTCAACACATCAGCAGCCCTCCTCTGATTCCCCTGTTCTCCCAATCCATCCTATTCCTTGTAGCCAATTTTTTTCCCAGGCAAAGGAGTTTCATCGGCCACCTCTTTCCTCTGAATTCCTATTTTTGCCAACATTTCTTCTTGCATCCCTATATAAGGGCATAGAAAAGAACATTCTTGACATTTAATAGAAAGCTCCTTGGCCAAAACACCCTCCAGGCATCCAGCCTTTGCCTCCAAGGGCTTCCCGTCTGTCTTCTCACCACCAGGGCTGCCCTTGCCCCATTCATAACATCTCAGGCATAATCCTAATTTCAGGCTAAACCATGAAAATTCTTCTCCCATTTAGAATTCTTGCATCTCGCAGCAAAGGCAGCTTCCCTCCCCGGCCTTTCACCCAAACTAGGGGAAATCTTCACCTTAGCCATGATTATAAACAACAAAATGACCACTGGTGTGTCCCAGGATTATGTGATTCCCTTTTGCTATCTTCTGACAAGCAAGTCAATGGGGAACCCAGATTCACTTAACAACCATGTTACTACTATGTTTTCCCGAAAATAAAACAGGGCCTTATTTTCTTTGGGGATATCTTTTTTTTTTAAAATTGAAAATTTTGAAAAAAAAAACCTTTTACAAATATTTACTTCCCTCCCCCTACCTCAAAGACTTTGGCCACCTAATGAGAAGGAAGGACTCCCTGGAGAAGAGCCTGATGCTGGGAATGATGGAGGGCAAAAGAAGAAGGGGATGACAGAGAATGAGGTGGCTGGATGGAGTCACCAAAGCAGTCGGCATGAGTTTAAATGGACTCCAGAGGATGGCAGAGGACAGGAAGGCCTGGAGGAACATTGTCCATGGGGTCACGATGGGTTGGACACGATTTCGCAACTAACCAATGCTGGTTTACTGTTCTTGCAGAGAAAGTTGCCCTCAACCCCCTTCCAGAACCTCTCAACCCTACCCGAGCTTCACTGCCTTTGCTTCATTCAAGAGAGAGAGAGACAGAGACAGAGACAGAGAGACAGAGAGAGACAGAGACAGAGACAGAGACAGAGACAGAGACAGAGACAGAGAGAGACAGAGACACTGTCCCGTCTCCAAAACTAACTGCAGCCTAGATAATTATTGCACTCCACCCACTTTTCATGAGAGGGGCCGGCTCTGTGAATTTGATTAATGAATAATTAATAAATAAGAAAGTCGGGAGAAACCTCCAAGTGCTAAAGACAAGATTGAGGGCAAGCTGCAGCTGCTTGGGACTGCGGTTGAATAATGCAAACTCCAATGCAGAGGATGGTGGGGAGGGGGGAGTTGCCATGGAGACGGGATACTGCATAAAGCCGGCGCAGCGCCTGAAATCCGCTGCCAGAGTTAGGAACAGGCAAAGTCAGGAGAAAGCAGGATGCTGAAGTTCTTCCCAGGGCTGCCTCCAAGGCAAACTGTTGGCAGAAAACTTCACCCCCAAATCTAGGGTCCTAAACAGTAGCAGAGTTGGAAGGTGCCTTGGAGGTCATCTAGTCCAACCCCTTGCTCACGCAGGAGGCCTGTCCTAGGGATTCGAACCGCCAAACTGCCGACCTTTCTGATCGACAAGCCTAGTGTCTTAGCCACTGAGCCACCTACTCCTTCTAATCACCATCCATCAATTCCCTCTCAGTTTTATTCCACCTTGGCCCTTGGTTCAGCCTGCTCCTCTCCCCCCACAAAAAAATCTCCCGCTGTTGTCTTGAGATGTGCTCTGGAACATTTAGAGACCCTTCTGGGATTTTTCTTCCTTCCTGTCATCTGCGGTCTCCAAGAAATCCAGGCATCAGCTGGGATTTTGGTGCGGGACAAGTTCTCCCTAAGAGACTCAGCAGCTGAGCTTTCCAAACAAGAAAGATCTGGAAGGCAGCCAGAGAAATACTCTGCAGACAGTCTGATGCAGCAGAGAGAGAGAGAGGGGAAAAGGGAGTGGCATTTCCCAGAGCAGAGTATTAGATTTATTTATTTTTGCTGTTAAAAGCCTGGCCAGGGAAAGCCCGGTGGCATTATCTGCCCCCTGGATTTCATTTCTCCACCATGCCACATCGTGACACACCGTCATTCGATCGTCTCTGCCTCTCAAGGGGGGGAAAAAAACACCCGGATACTCTGCAATGCTGCAACACGCTTCACACCTTTTGCTAGGTGTGAACCAGGTTCAGAAGTCTGGATGTGGCAGAGGTGGCTCCAGCCCAGCCCATCCCAAGACCTTAAAATGAAAAGTTGTTGATGGGTTGGGGGTTGTTTTTTGTGATTGGCATGCTGACTGGTCAAACACGAGGCAGCAGGAGATGTTTGGAATCAGAAAATGTGCATCTTGAATCTGACAACAACTTAAGATAGTTTCTCTTGGGGGTAAAACAACTCTCAGGGGTAACACCTGCTTATAGGTACCAAGAGAGATGTGGCTGCCACTTATATACTACCGTATTTTCCCGAAAATAAGACAGAGTCTGATTTTCTTTTGACCCCTGAAATAAGCGCTTGGCCTTATTTTCAGGGTGCTTATTATTATTATTATTATTATTATTATTATTATTATTATTATTATTATTATTATTATTAGGTATTATACAATTGTATCACAGCGGCCAGTTGTTTCACCGGATTTGGCATTGATTACTAGTCGGGCCCCACCCAGGGGCCTAGGACGTCGTAACGTATTTTCATAATATGCGTGCAGATCCAAGCAGTGCGGCTTTTTGCATTTGACTGATGGTGATTTTGTCAATTTTTAACTGTTTTAAATGTAATTCCAGTGCTTTTGGAATAGCACCCAGTGGGCCGATTACCACTGGAATTACCACTGCTGGTTTGTGCCATAGTCATTGAATTTCTATTTTTAAGTCCTGGTATTTTGTGATTTTTTCATATTCCTTCTTATCGACCCTGCTATCACCTGGTATTGCAATATCTATGATTGTAACCTTGTTTTTCTCAACCAGTGTGATGTCTGGTGTATTATGCATCATCATCATCATCATCATCATCATCATCATCATCATCATCATCATCATCATTATTTACTGTTTTTTATTTTTTAAACATAAAAATAAAATAAAAAAACAATATTTTAAAAAAACTGATTTCATCCATTACATACAGCATGTCGTTTGGTTACAAGTCTTTTTGCATCCATATTCTCAATTACATTTACAATCACAGATTTTTCATCTAATATAACTAAATACCTCACTTGCATTGCACAGTGTATATTCAATTACAATTAATATTAATATTATTTTCCCAATAAACCTAATTCCCTTACATTGTTGATTGTCTGTTCAATAACAATATACCTTTATATAATCACAGATCCCAATGTGAAAGAGATTTACCAACCATTCATATTTGTATACCACTGTTTTCAATTATGTATAATTCCACCCATCAACCATCAAGTATGCTTATGTTCATTATTGTCCTTGTATATCATACAAGGGCGTTTATTATTTTTGAGGTGCAGGAGGCCCCTTAACCTCGGCCTGCAAAGTTCTGCCTCTGTTTCTGGCATACTCTTGCCAGCCCTAGCGTCACTGGGCCCGTTGCTCTTTTTGCATCCGCCACTAAGATAATAGCAATAGCAATAGCAATAGCAGTTAGACTTATATACCGCTTCATAGAGCTTTCAGCACTCTCTAAGCGGTTTATAGAGTCACATATTGCCCCCAACAATCAGGGTCCTCATTTCACCCACCTCGGAAGGATGGAAGGCTGAGTCAACCTTGAGTCGGTGAGATTTGAACCGCCGAACTGCAGATAACAGTCAGCTGAAGTGGCCTGCAGTACTGCACCCTAACCACTGCGCCACCTCGGCTCTTCAATGCGGTAGCTAGGGTTTGCGGGAGTGGACTCTACAAGGCTGTTCAACATGGATGGCAAGTGCAAGGGGCATGTTCCCTCCTCCCCCCCCCCAGGAAATGGTTGGGACCGGCTGCACATGCAGGTAAATATTTTAGGGGAGGGCTTATTTTCAGGGGAGGGCTTATTTTAGCACATGTGCTCAAAAGCCCAATTGGGTTTGTTATCCGGAAAGATCTTATTTTCAGGGAAACAGGGTATAATGGAACAGGTAATCCTTGATGGATGGCCGCTATTGAGCCCCAAATTTCTGATGCTAAGCCAGACAGTTGTTAAGTGAGTTCAGCTCCATTTTACGACCTTCCTTGCCACAGTTAAATGAAACCCTGAAGTTGTTAAGTTAGTAACACGACCGTTAAGTGAATCCGGCTTTCCCATTGGCTTCGCTTGCGGGAAAGTCACAAAAAAATAATCACATGACCCTGCGTCACTACAACTGCCCTTAAGCATGAACTAGTTGCCAAGCAGCTGAATTTTTATCAGCAGTCGTAAGTGTGAAAAACAGCCCCTTCAACTTCAGGCAATCACTAAATGAATGGTTATAAGTCAAGGAGTACCTGTGTAGCACTTGAAATAATTTGGCTTCACCTAAGAAAACTTATGGGGACGCGGTGGCTCAGTGGCTAAGACGCTGACCTTGTCGATCGAAAGGTCGGCAGTTCAGCGGTTCGAAACCCTTCCACCGCATAATGGAGTGAGCTCCTGTTACCTGTCCCAGCTTCTGCCAACCTAGCAGTTCGAAAATATGTCAAAAATGCAAGTAGAAACATAGAAACCAACTTTGGTGGGAAGGTAACAGCGCTCCATGCGCCTTCATCATTTAGTCATGCCGGCCATATGACCACGGAGACGTCTTCAGACAGTGCTGGCTCTTTGGCTTAAAAACAGATATGAGCACCGCCCCCTAGAGCCGGAAACGACTAGCACGCATGTGCGGGAGAACCTTTACCTTTTTAACAAAAATTAATTCCCTATTAATTTCCTTGATAATCCCCTTTACTTTTTGTCATTGAAAGTCCATTAGTTCATATTCAAATTTAGCCCCTGTGATGAATTGCTTAGAGACAGGATTGGCCTCAGGATGCGCTGAGTCCAGATTAGGATTAAAAGAAATTAGTGTGCTAAAGGGACTTTTGTTGAATCATTCCCACATCTTCTTCATCACAAAACTCCCTAATCTGATTTTTTTTTGCCAATAGGTGAGGGTTTGAAGTTTTTTTTTAAGGTACAAATGAGAGCCAATTTCTGAGCTAATGGTTAAGGCACCAAGCTAAAAACTGGGAGTCTGTGAGTTCTAGTCCTACTTTAGACAAGACGCCAGCTGTGTAAACCTGGGCCACTCACATTCTCTAGCCTTAGGAAGGAGGCAATGGCAAATCGCTTCTGAAAAAGCTTGCCAAAAAAAAAAAAACCTGCAGGGACTTTTCTAGGCAGCCTCTAAGAATCGGACATCACTGAACGGAAGAAAAAGAGGGGAAAAAATATACAAATAATAGATTGATTTGATAAGAATGTTTAATATCTTCACGCTGACAAATGAGAATTGTCCTGCCATATCAGAAGCAAAAGAACGGATCAGTTTGAACTTCACAACAAACACATTTGAG
This sequence comes from Thamnophis sirtalis, assembly GCF_051295495.1. Classification (NCBI taxonomy): domain Eukaryota; kingdom Metazoa; phylum Chordata; class Lepidosauria; order Squamata; family Natricidae; genus Thamnophis; species Thamnophis sirtalis. Next base: position 10,532,172 of record NW_028261393.1, on the reverse strand, counting down.
GACCCGGACTGTGAGGGCAAGTTGCTGACTCAATTTGCTAAAAAAATTGTAAACCGCTTAGGGCTGAAAGCCCTATGAAGCGGTATATAAGTCTAATAAATAAATAAATTTGAATCCTTGACTGTCAAAAATAGTTCAAAACATCACCCAGAGTTCTGGCGATATTTAGGCTTCCGAAATGATTTCAGAAATACCATGAAGATTATCAACGACGTTAAAGATAGATATTGTAAGCAATTAATATTATTCCTTACAACAGCATTACAGGAAACTTTGGAGCAGGCTGGAAAATTATTAGGAATGTGACTGGTCCATGATCATAAAAATTCTTTTGTCAGAAAAGAAAAAACAGGACCATTTGTTATGGTATACACAAATGTATAGGTACTAAACTTTGGCATTGGTATCAAACACACACTTCCACCTTCACTGCAAGCTTCTGAATGCTGCAGTGGCCACAAGTGTGGAAAACAGTCATAAGTTACTTTTTCTCAGTGCCATTGTAACTTTGAACAATGAGCTCTTGTAAACTTGTATTTAGGGTTTATTTTAGCTAATAAGGAATTACAGAAATTGATCCATTGCGTCTATAGGAATCTGTTTGAGAAAGATAATACATAGGTGTGTCTGGGCATAATATCTGTCACACCAGCATGGCCACCTTAATTTTTGTGACTCTACAGCACCCCTGGCAATGGGCATACAGGAGCCACTGTGGTGCAGTGGTCAGAGTGCAGTACTGCAGGCTACTTCTGCTGACTGCCGGCTGACTGCAATTTAGCAGTTCAAATCTCACCAGAAGTCAAGATTGACTTCTATCTTTCCGAGGTGGGTAAAATGAGGACCCAGATTGTTGGGGGCAAAAGGCTGACTCTGTAAACCACTCAGAGAGGGCTGTAAAGTGGTATATAAGCCTAAGTGTTATGGCTATTGCTACATCAGCACCAGGTATTGCAACTCATAGCCATAGCATTTAGACTTAGAGATACCACTTTGCAGCCCTCTCTATGCGGTTTACAGAGTCTGCCTCTTGCCCCCAACAATCTGGGTCCTCATTTTTCCCACCTCAGAAGGATGGAAGGCTGAGTCAACCTTGAGCTGGTCAGGATCGAACTCCTAGCAGTGGGCAGAGTCAGACTGCAATAGCAATAGCACCTAGACTTATATACCGCTTCACAGTGCTTTTACAGCCCTCTCTAAGCGGTTTACAGAGTCAGCCTCTTGCCCCCAACAATCTGGGCTCACATATGAACAACTTCAGAAAGGAGGGAAGGCTGACTCAACCTTGAGCCGGTGAGACTCGAACTGCCAAACTGCCGGCAGCCAGCAGAATTAGCCTGCAGTACTGCATCCTCACCACTGCACCACCACAGCTTCATAAAAGGAGTAAAGGAAAGGAAATTTCCTAAACACAAAAGCCAAGCGCCTTATACCGCAAGAAACTATGTTCCATGGATGCGTGAAAAGGGTGTGAGGTGAGCGCTAATTCTCATATCCAGAGCTGTTCACAGAATATGGTAATCAAGTGTCAACGGATGGTGCAATCAAAACTCTCTCTTTTTTAAAAAAAGGAAAAAGCAGGCAGGGTTTTGATCACACCACTGCAGTTGTCACTTTGACATTTTTTTGACTGTGCCCTCCAGGCCTCTGCGTCTATCACATCAAACCCGCACAGCAGGGACATACGTTTCTCAAACTGTCTTCGGGGCCACCATGCCTAGGAACACCGCAGAATGAACATCACAAGATTGCTCGCTAGGAGGAATGGCTTGTCTGAAACTTTGGAGAACCTGTCAATCAAGACGCGGAAATGAGCTTCTTCCTCCCACCATAAGGTTGGAAGAAAACAGCTTCACCTTTTTTTTTTCCTGATTTATTTTTGTTTTAAAAGAAGCATTTAGCATTTCAATTTAAGCACCACTTGAAGGAGAGGCTGAATATTCCTTTTTGTTTTCTGAAATGGCAATAGCAGTAGACTTATATACCGCTTCATAGGCCTTTCAGGCCTCTCTAAGCGGTTTACAGAGAGTCAGCATATTGCCCCCAACAATCTGGGTCCTCATTTTACCCACCTCGGAAGGATGGAAGGCTGAGTCAACCCTGAGCCGGTGAGATTTGAACCGCTGACCTGCTGATCTAGCAGTAGCCTGCAGTGCTGCATTTAACCACTGCGCCACCTTGGCCCCTCTCAAATGGGGCTCATCCTTTGCAAAGAGTTAATTCTGGGGATACTAATGGAGCTACTCTATTCCTCTCCACCTTTAAAACTGTGCAGCAGATAGCAAATTCTAGAAATTAAGCAGTTTAAACTTCCCCCATTCTTTGTGGGGAATTCCATCTATTATTCAATGGGTGCCAAAGCAGAGAAAATCAGACTCATTGACTGCATTTTAGATCATTTATTTTTATGCATCTGTGTTAATTTGATTATAGCCCTGGGAAATATGCTGCTCTAAATTACTTGGCTGGCTATTTGATTAGTAAAACCCTAATCAAACTTTACTGACATCTATCTTCAAGGAGGTTTGATTGACAATTGTGAGTTACTTTAGCTATTGTTTTTATCATTTTGAGATATTTCACTGTAGCGTTTATAATTGTAGCTAGAATTTTTTTTTAGTTGATCAGGTCTGGTAAAATGAGAAAAAAAATCTAAAATATATTATTTATCGGTCTTGGTAAAAGAGTCAAACTATTTGATGTGATGCTCCAAGCTGTACAACTGTTACTGGACTGCCAATGCGTTCACACATTATATGAAGTTTGGTTAGCTTGGTAGGCTTCTTCAGATCTCAGCTTTTGCTTAGGCGATGATTTCATGAACATCCCTGCCTCGAAAATGGGTTACTTCAGAAACCAGGTTCTGCAGTCCTGTGGTTTGATACCAAGCCAGGTTCCCCTCGACCCATAATGTATGAAATGACATGATGCCAAAAAGAAGCAGTTCTCTATGACTGAGATCAACGTAGAAGAGCCGAGGTGGCGCAGTGGTTAGGGTGCAGTACTGCAGGCCACTTCAGCTGACTGTTATCTGCACTTCAGCGGTTCTAATCTCACCGGCTCAAGGTTGACTCAGCCTTCCATCCTTCCGAGGTGGGTGAAATGAGGACCCAGACTGTGGAGGCGATATGCTGACTCTGTAAACCGCTTAGAGAGGGCTGAAAGCCCTATGAAGCGGTATATAAGTCTAACTGCTATTGCTATTGCTATTGCTAACGTAGAGCAGGGTGTCAAACTCGATTTCATTGAGGGCTGCATCAGAATTGTGTTTGACCGGGGTGGGGGCATGGCCAGCTTTGAGGGTGCAGTACTGCAGGCCACTTTAGCTGACTGTGATCTGCAGTTCAGCGGTTCAAATCTCACCGGCTCAAGGTCAACTCAGCCTTCCATCCTTCTGAGGTGGGTGAAATGAGGACCCGGACTGTGGGGGCAAGTTGCTGACTCAATTTGCTAAAAAAATTGTAAACCGCTTAGAGAGGGCTGAAAGCCCTATGAAGCGGTATATAAGTCTAATAAATAAACAAACAAACAAACAAACAAACATCACTCCTGTTGGGGGCATCTGTGGTAGCCCAAGCGCTCTGCCACTGAAAATGGGCTCCAGAGTTCAGTTTTTACTGGCAGAGGGTTGCAGGAGGCTGTGGCAGCTGAAAACGGAGCTCAGGAGCCCATTTTCGCTGCCAGAAGCATTGCGGGCCGGTCCTTTGCTGTTTCCAGGGCACCCATGTGGGCCAGATCTAAGTACCCCGCAGGCCGAATCTGGGCCTTGAGTTTGACACCCCTGACCTGGAGGATTTGAGTACCTAGTTTGACATCTTATATTAGTTCTGTCAGCCTCTGTTTCCCTTCTTGCTTTCGGCTGCCATTGAAACGGGGAGGGGGAGGCATGGTATTTGGGAAGGGAAGTTTTAAGTACAGCAGAGATTGTGAAAAGGGAGTTTTGTTCTCACCTTCTACTGCGCATGCTGGGACAGTGGATAGGCCCGCCAAGGCCAACTGTCCTGCATACCAACCTGATGATGCTTTTTGAAGATGGAACTCACGTGACACCTGAGGGATTTGCAGATTGGACTATGGGATGGGGTTACCAGGGGGAGTGGGGTTGGGTCACATATTGATATCTATGATTTTGCGCGTTGTTGCCTCAGATCTTGCTTTGCTTAGCTGCTATCTTTTCATAACCAGTAAAAGTACCCTTAATTCTGCGAAATGGAGTTAAGTGGTTTCTTTCTTGGTTGCTGAGGGAGGCTGGCTTAAGAAGTTCTCACATCCTGTTTGCACATGACCGTTGACTCCCAGAATTCTGGGAATTGAAGTCCACACATCTTCAAGATGCCAAACATTGAGAAACATTGCCTTACTGGTCATGTTTTAGCCAGGATAGTTAAGAACTAGTGGGTACCATCTTGCAACCATAGCAAGCTTGGTTAGTTTGTCCTAGGAAGACATTTCTATGGCTGGGCTTGCTATATGACACCAGTCAACTTGGCTAGGTTATGGATTGTAGTAAACAAAGCCAGCAAGCAAGTTAACAGGTGGAGTCAAGTTATGGGTGACTTGCAAATGTAGCCATTCTTCTATCACGAATAGATATGTCCCCTTGCAACTTATCCACTCTGTGACTAGTATCCTAGTAGGCCACTAAACCCTTTAATGAGGAGGGCAGCATGAAAATTCCATGAATAAATGAAATAAGTCTTCTGATACAACTGGGGGCCATGCTGAGTGGCTCCTATAGCAGAAGAGATGTACTCCAAAGACCTTCCACTGTGAATCACACAGGTCAAAGACAACATATCCTTTCATAGAGAGCCATGGTGGCATAGTGGTTAGAATGCAGTATTGCAGGCTAACTCACTGCTCACTGCCACGGGTTCGATCCTGGCCAGCTCAAGGTTGACTCAGCCTTCCATCCTTCCGAGATCAGTAAAAGGAGGACCCAGAGTGTTGAGGGCAATAGGCAGACTCTGTAAACCGCTTAGAAGAGGGCTGTAAAAGCACTGTGAAGTGGTATATAAATCTTTAGTGCTATTGCTTTAAAGTTTGATAAACTCAATGGCCCCACCAACAAATAATTAGTGAATTTGTGAGTGTGAAAATGGATGGCCTTTGCACAATCCCAATATCCTCCATAATCATGCATCACTTGGGAAAAATGTATACATCAATGCTCACAGATAATGCCTGAAATATTAATTATGGGGATAAAAAAGAAGAAGATGCCATTCACTCTTCTGATAGACCTTGTTCCCCCAAAACAATTTTCCTGGTTCCTGAATTAGTTCATTGTCCCTGTTTGTGCAGTACAAACTAATGAAATGGTTTATATACCATATCAACCCTAAACTGCCATGAAAGAAATGAATGTCAACTCTAATCCATTTTACTTGCTTTGTATGTAACTGTTAGTCTGTAACTGATCCACACGTTATGTGGATGCAACCATAACTTATTTTTAAAGACTGGAGGGAGGGGGAGGGAATACATGATTTGGCTAAAATTGAGGAAAAACAGACATTCATTAAAGCGCCGGCTTTAATGGTCACATATGAAGCCCCTAATTTTGTAACCCACAGATTCGGGAACAGACCACAACTAACTGGATTCCTACAGCAAACTATGCCCTTAACTCAGTGGTGGGTTCCGGCAGCCGCTACTGCTGGTTCGCTCAGGGATGCGGCCCGTGCGCATGCACACTTTGCACGCACGGGCAGTACAACGGAAATTGTTCTACACATGTGCAGAAGGCAAAAAAAGCCAAGGTGCCAAACCGATTCAGGAGCATGGCAGGAACTGGCAGCGACTCAGGCCACAAAGCTGCTACCGGTTCGGCCGAACCATTCCGAACCGATAGCAACCCACCACTGCCTTAACTACAGTTTGCAAAGCAGAAGAGGTAGATTTGTGCAGCAAACAACAAACAATTGTGGGGTTTAGGGTTGTTGTTGTTTTTTTAGCTGTTATATATTGGCTGTTTTGTTTATTGTGTGCCCAATGGTGGGAAGTAAGCAATTCGATTAATAAATAAAGAAAGAAATAAAAGCAAGCAGATCGTTGTCATAGGATAGCCTATTGTGAGAAAGCAATCTCTGATGTTTTCCATCTCAGACCAGAGAATCAAACCTTGAGAATTAAATCTTCTCCCAGGGGTATCAAGCGTTCAGCCATCTCACCGAGGCTCATTCAAGAGATGTGCGGTGCCTTCAGGACAGAAGCAAGCGCAGGAGGGAAATTGTCTTTATGTTCCCCTGCAATGTCTTAACTTATGGGCTAAACCACGAATTTAGATGATTGACGGGTATCCCTCTAACCCTCCAGAGAACCTGGGGAAGCTGCTGGATCAGCCCCCAAATACGCAGCAAGTCGTATTATAAACTGACACACATACACAGAGAGAAGCACAGACTTCATTCTTTCACAAACACCCACTCAACGAAAAAAAGACAAGCCAGCAGGAAGACCATTCACAGACGCATACAAACAGCAGGATATGTGCACACAGAGACAACTGCACCAAAGCCGAACAGGAACGGGGAAGAGTTTGGTTGGGTGAAACGTGGGAGATGCAGCCAATCACAGTTTTCCTCACCTAGGGTCCCACCTACCCACCCACCCACCCCATCTGCGATTCAGAGCCATTTAACAGCTTTGGTTTTTCTGGCCCTGTTCAGCTCCCCCCCAGTAGGAAGAGTGACAAAAATAATAATGACTTCCATTCATCGATGCAGGCACCACAACTGCAGGCAGCCCAGGTTTCCAAGCCCATTTTGTGGGTGGCCTCCTAGCTTGCAAAAGAGGATTCCTTGAGCCCTATGAAGCGGTATATAAGTCTAACTGCTATTGCTATTGCTATTGATTTGGATGTCACAGCATGGCAGCTTCCAACTCCCTCACTCAGGACTTAGTTTCCTCTTTGCCCTGAAATTCTGCAGTGCATTGGTCAGTGCAAAAGATAGCAAGAGCCCTTAGACTTTTTTGTGTGTGTGTGTGAACTGAATGTCTTTATTTTTATTGAAAGAACCCTCTTCAACATGATGAAGCCCTTAGACTTATATATCGCTTCACAGTGCTTTGCAGCAACTCTCTTAAGTGGTTTGTAGAGTCAACCGATTGTCCACAACCATCTCGTTTTACAAGGATGGAAGGCTGAGTCAAAGTTGAGCCAGTCAGGATCGAACTGTCGGCGGCTGGCAGAATTAGCCTGCAATGCTGCATTCTAACCACAGCGCCACCACAGCTCATCAAGAAGAGCCAAGGTGGTGCAGTGGTTAGAGTGCAGTACTGCAGGCCACTTCAGCTGATTGCTATCTGCAGTTCAGCGGTTCAAATCTCACCGGCTCAAGATTGACTCAGCCTTCCATCCTTCCGAGGTGGGTGAAATGAGGACCCAGACTGTGGGGGGCGATATCTGACTCTGTAAACCGCTTAGAGAGGGCTGAAATCCCTATGAAGCGGTATATAAGTCTAACTGCTATTGCTATTGCTAACTATCACAAAGCCTTTCCTTACCTAAATGTGGTAGAGACATGTCTCAGCAACCTCTGTTTGCGGCTTGCCTTCATGACTTTGCCTTCATCTGATCTTATCCTTCAGCCGATCAGTTCAGCCCCTCGTGCCAGATTCCTAAGAGATCTGCTGGAAACCCATCTCTGTGCCTACTGCCCTATGTACATTCCTCGTAGGCGCATAGCTCATCTCTGTACCACATCAGCTTGCAACTGCCTCTGGTCTCCTCAACCCTCATCCACCTCCCCCACCCACCCACCCACACACACACACACAGCAAAAGCCATAACCACAACTATGGCGCTTGTGAGCAGGCCACACAGACGAAGGCTGAGCTCCATATCCCTGGCTCTGCCCAAATCCTTGGCCCAAGCAGGCGGGGGGCATCTCCTCTTTTTGCAAACCAAGGGCCATCAAGGTGTCTACCTCCCTCCCTCCCTCCCACTTCCAGCCTCCTCTCTTGGCAGCATCCCTGGGCCTGTCAGTCAAACAGCAGCTGCAGAAGAAATGACTTCAGGCTGTTCAGTTCTGCAGTGAACCGGCTTGTGCCTGCAAACCCATCCAGCAAACTCAGCCCCTGCAGCAATTCCCCGGAGGGTGCCAGAGGAGAGTGAAGGCTACCACTGAGCACCTGCCTCCTCTCCACTGCAGCTACCTGTGAGCAAACAAACAGCTTACCATCCTCAGATATATATATATTTAAGCAAGTAGTTATATGTATTCTCACATGCACACACACACACACTGAGCCACACCTGCCAGTGTCCACTGCATAAGCCCTGCTTCTCTGCACACAACTTGTCTGCATGCCCACAACATCCCTCACCCAGTTTTTGAATGAACCCCCTGGTCTGTTTCCTACATAAAACATGGAACCATTCCTCTGACAAGCCAGAAGCTAAGCCGCCAAGGAATTAACCCAGTTTAGACCAGTGAGCAAAACAAACAAACGAACAAAGCTGTTAAGTCTTTAAACTGACTTGGTTAAATGTGTCGTGTGAACTGCATTCCTGGGGGATGCTTTTTTTTCGCTGGGAAGGCACCACTTTCTCCCACCCCAATCCGCAGCAGACCTGTGCCCAGCACACCCAAACCAATTGGGGGGGGGGGAATCCCAGTTATGGGTCATTGCACCACAGCGGACCCCCTACATACCCCGAGGCAATTCAGGGAGCCTTAGTCGGCAAACCACGCCTAACCTAAGCCAGTTTTGCAACAGCCGCCCCTCTGGTCCCTAGAGACCCTTCCCACCATTCCAAGGGGACCCAAGGGAAAGTTGCAGTGATTTTATTTTTTTTAAAAAAAATCCTGCAAAGTTGCGGGAAAAGAGAAGGAAACCCCCACCCCAATGCCCTCACCCAAAAGAAATGAAGGAATTTGAAGGGGGAAAAAACCACAGGGGGGGGCAGTCTTCAAACAAACAAACCCAATACCACCCACCACCCACCCAAATGGAAAACCGCGCTGTTCGCCGGCTCCGCTATTCCGGAGTGGCTTCGGAGTAGTATCCCGGCGGTTCGGGGGGAAAAGCGCCAGCCTTCCTCCGGATTAACCGCGCAGAGATGCCTAAACGCCACTTCTCTTTTCCCACCTCGTTTCTGGGGAGGAAGACGCCTATAACGCGGGTGTTGAGTGATCCCAATCCCCCCACCCCAAAAAATGAGGCTTCAGCCCCCCTTTTCTCCCCACTAGCCCCCCCCCCCACTAGCCCCCCTCCGCAAGGAATGACTGGCCTGGCGGAGCGTGGTGGGGGATGCCCCCTCCAGGGAATCCCGGTGTGCCCCCCCCCTTCCACATCCCTTGTCTGCCTCCCCGGGGAGCGGGGCTGGGAGGGAGGCGGCTCACCCTGATGCGGCGGTGGGGTGATCATGGTGGGGGGATGCTGCAACTCCCGAGGAGGTTTGATCCGGAGCGAAAGAGCGACTGCGGCACGGCCAGGCTGGGCGGGTGAGAAATAAGATGGGAGCGAAGATGCGGGATTGGGTGGGGGTGGCTTTCCTTTCCCAGCGCGTCCGTCGCTCGCCCCCCTTCTCCTCCGCCGCTCGCGTCTCTCAGTCTCTCTCTCTCTCCGCTTCACGTGGGAAAGGAAGGACCAGTGGAAAGGGATCGTCTCCACGGGGTGGGGGAGTTTGGGGGATGGGGGCAGCAGCCAATCTCAGACCTTTTGGCTTCCGATCTCTCCGCTTCTCAAGAACTCAAAGCGACCCCCTTGGCTAAGAAGGCACCCGGGGAGGGGTCTTGCTTCCCAAGGCCCCCTTCTGGTGTGTCCAGCCCCCCACCCCCACCCCGAATCGGACACCGCTCCCTCCGCAGTAAATCAGGATGGGAACCTATCCGCAGCGGTTGGCTTTCTCCTTTGGCCGAAAATCTCGGGGGGAGCCTCCCGGCACAGGAGCAGTCTACCTCTGCTTAGGCTACTTGCGGCCGCGGCTGACGTTTGTCATTCTGGATGGAACCCCACCCTCACCCCTTACCCAACCAATAAAGCCATCTTGGTGTATTGGGGTTACGACAGCCAGAAGATCGAGGTGGGGGGCGTGGGGGGGGGCTTTTGCTCGCAACATTGTCAATGCCCAAAACTTAGTGGGTACATTTTTCACTTCCTTGCACCTACCTATGCAATATCTGCCAACAATGGGATGGCTTTAGTCCTCAACTAAAGATGTTGAGACTCTAGAAAGAGTGCAGAGAAGAGCAACAAAGATGATTAGGGGATTGGAGGCTAAAACATATGAAGAACAGTTGCAGGAACTGGGTATGTCTAGTTTAATAGAAAGAAGGACTAGGGGAGACATGATAGCGGAGTTCCGATATCTCACGGGTTGCCACAAAGAAGAGGGAGTCAAGCTGTTCTCCAAAGCACTTGAGGACAGGGCAAAAAACAACGGGTGGAAACTAATCAGGGAGAGAAGCAACTTGAAACTAAAGAGAAATTTCCTGACAGTAAGAACAATTAATCAGTGGAACAACTTGCCTCCAGAGGTTGTGAATGCTCCAACACCAGAAGTTTTTAAGAAGAGATTGGATAATCATTTGTCTGAAGTGGTGTAGGGTTTCCTGCCTAGGCAGGGGGTTGGACTAGAAGACCTCTAAGGTCCCTTCCAACACTGTTATTCTATGCTATTCTAAACAATGGCAGGGCCATTCAGGAGCACCCATGGTGCGCAAAGGAATTGCAAAAACTTCAGCGGCTGCCGAGCACAACAGACAGATGTAAGCTGACCACCATTGAATGGTTTTCTGGCTTCACACAATACACTGAGCGATAAAAGAGGTGGACTCTCACCACATACCAATCCTCTAGACAAGGTTAAGCTGAATTTGGTGGGCTTCACAGTTGCTGAGTCTTGATCTGACCCGGTAAAACTGTGGTGTGTGAACACAGCCATTTGCCCCCAACCCTAGTAAGCCAACATTTATTGCCAGGAAAACACAAGCAATAAAATATAGTATTCTATGTCTGAGGTCTCCAACAGTGGCAAGTTTAAGACTTGTGGACTTCAACTCCCAGAATTCCTCAGCCAGTGGAACTCTGGGAGTTGAAGTCCACAAGTCTTAAACTTGCCACTGTTGGAGACCCCTATTCTATACAGTATCCTATCAGCTGGCTACAGAATTCTGGGAGTTGAAGTCCATACATCTTAAAAGTTTTTTCCGGATGTTGAAAAACACCTGTATGAAGCACATTTTACAGGCTGTCCTCGACTTACGATCACAAGGGAGCCCAAAGTTTATGCCGTTAAGTGAAACATTGGCTAAGTGAATTTTGGCCCATTTTACCACCTTTCTTGCCACAGTTGTTCAGTGAATCACTGCAGTTGTTAAGTAAGTAACACGGTTGTTAAGCGAATCTTGTTTCCTCGTTGACTGCTTGCCCGAAGGTCGCAAAAGGGGATCCCATGAGCCCAGGACATTGCAACGGTCATAAATATGAGTCACTTGCCAAGCATCCCAATCACATGCCATGGGGATCTGCGACAGTCGTAAGTGTGAAAAATGGTCATTACTCTTTCCGGACACTCTATTGAATCCTTATAACCTACCCGCCAACATGTCCTAGATCCGTGATGGCGAACCCATGGCACGCATGCCACAGGTGGCACACAGAGCCCTCTCTGCGGGCATGTCAGCCGTTGCCCCAGCCTAGCTCCCCCTCCCATGTGCACACGCCTCCCGCCAGCCAGCTGGTCTTCGGGTCTCTCCGCGCATGCACAGGGGGTGGGATGTTCTGGACCCCCTGGAAAGCCTCCCGCACCAACCTGGAAGCCAAAACGGGGGGGCGCGCGAGTGCTGTGTGAGTCTCCGAAATGCAATATCAAACACCCCCCACGCCCCATTTTAACTTCCAGGTTGGTACAAGTGGCCTCCCAGTCCTAAAACGGGGCATGAAGGGGGTCGTACGTGCATTGCATTGTGGGTGCTTTTGGCATGCAATGACAAAAAGATGAGCCGTCCTTGTCACTAGACAACGTGAAATCCTCCCTAGCCGTTCATCTCCTGTGGAAACGAAAGGCCTATTTATTGGAGCGTCAAGTTAATTTAAACTCACCCTTTCATCCTAAAGACAATGGCTGATTTAGAAACCCTTTGTTCCAGCTTGATGGAAGAACTAAACCGCAATTGAATGTGGGGATGTGTCACTCACACACACACACACACACATACAAACACACACACACACACACACACAGGGCTCTGTGCTAAATGAATGGCTCCTTTGCTTTTTAATCCTGGGCACCTTGCTAATAATGCAGGTGATCCCGAATCCACTAGAGCAGTGTTTCTCAACCTTGGCAACTTGAAGATGTCCGGACTTCAACTCCCAGAATTCCCCAGCCAGCATTCGCTGGCTGGGGAATTCTGGGAGTTGAAGTCCGGACATCTTCAAGTTGCCAAGGTTGAGAAACACTGCACTAGAGCCACAGGGCTCCGCAATGGAATCTTTACGCTTCCGACCTAAACAGCTGCAGCTGAGGGTTGCATTTTCCCCCCCCTCCCCAATTTGGGAAGCTGCTGTTTATAGGTAGTCCTCAACTTGCAACAGTTTATTTAGCAACCATTCCAAGTTACAACGGCAACTGAAAAAGGGGATTTAGGACCATTTTTCCATAGTTACAACCTTTGTAGCATTTCCCGCCATCACATGATCGGAATTCAGAGGCTTGGCCACTGGTTTATACCTACGACGTTGCGTCGTTGCTATATCACAAGGTCCCATTTTGTGACCCTTTGATGAGCAAACTCAATGGGGAAGCCAGATTCTCTTAACAACTGGATTACTAACTTATCACCTGCAGTTATTCACTTAACAACTAAGGCAAGAAAGGTTGTAAAATGCGGCGAAGCTCACTTTAACAAATGCCTCACTTAACAACAGAAACGCTGGGCTGCCTTGTGATTGTACGTCGAGGAGTACCTGTATACCTTCAGAATGTTTTTCTAACCATTAATAGGTTTAAACCTATATCCCATGTTCCCCAACCGTGGCAATTTTAAGAGGTGCAGATTTCCAACTCCCAGAATTCCCCATTCAGCCATGCTTAAAGGTTAAGAAACATTGTCCTACGGAGCCTTTATTCTCCATCACAGCCTTCTCCAGGTGGGTGGAACTACAAGCTCCATCATTCATTAGTCACCTGAAGTAGGGGTGATGGAGGGGTGAAATCTACTTACCTTAGCTACCGGTTCGTAAATGTGAGCGCATGCACCACCTCCGCGCGTGCACAGAGCATCAAAAATGGACGTGATGACATCCGGGTGGGTGGGCGGAGCCTGCAACCCGCGCGCCTTGATCTGACTGGGTCAGATCAAGTAGAATAGCGCGAGGGGGGGGAATCAACTGTGGCACGCAATTTAGATTAGCTAGAAAGCAGGATTTCCTAATATAAATCACACGTCACAGCTGATCGTCGGAAATACCACTTCGCCTGAACCGCTGGCATTTTTTTACTACCAGTTCGGGTGGATCGGCCCAAACCAGTAGCATTTCACCCCTGGGTGATGGGCATTGTCTTCCAACATAAATTAAAAGTAGAAGGGAACTAAGAAGAACATTACACATCATGAAGTAATCCAGTGGTGGGTTTCAAAAAATTTTTGAACCTCTTCTGTAGGTGTGGCCTGCTTTCCGGGTCCACTGGTGGAACCTCTTCTAACCGGTTCGGTAGATTTGGTGAACCGGTTCTACCGAATAGGTGGCGAACTGGTAGGAACCCACCTCTGAAGTAATCTCAGAAGTTAACCCCAAATTTTCAGGACTTCCCTATTGCTTTATAGCCTGCCTTTGATTTTCAGAGGCAAATGTTACATAAGGGGAAATGGTCTCCTCTCATGTTAAACTCATGCCGGTGGCTGAAAGTCATGCCAAGAACTTGTTTGCTATCCAAAATCCATGTGGTGATCAAGAAGATCAGGAACAGAGGTTATATCGTTCAAGTAAAGTCGTAGTCATGTTATCGGTGGAAAACAAACAAACAATGGACTCAATGAAAAGACCCAGCCGGAGGTTACCTTAGCTGAATTATTTCTTCTAACCGATAGTATCTGGGCTGTGCAGCCATTCCGAATTTATTTATTTATTCATTTTTAGTTAGTTAGTTTGTCAAACATGTACGAGATAACAGGTGTAAGTATAAACATGGACACAAACACAGGAAATGGGTACAAATAAATGGGGACAGTAGGACAGGGATGGTAGGGATGCTTTTTCTGCGCTTATGCACGCCCCCTTTACGGACCTCTCAGGAAAGGGGTGAGGTCCACGTAGACAGTTTAAGGTTGAAGCTGTGGGGGGTTTGAGGATGTAACAACGGAGTCAGGTAGAGCAGTCCAGGAATTGACCTCTGTTGCTGAAGTCGTACTTTCTGCAATCGAGTTTGGAGCAGTTTACCTTGAGTTTGTATCGATTGTATTATTGAGGTTGAAGCTGAAGAAGTCATTGACAGGTAGGACGTTGTAGCAGACAATTTTGGGGAATTGTCCAATAATGGGGAAGCTTCCTCTCTGTCCTTGGGATGGATATTTTGTTTGTCTATTTGTTTATTTATATCCCTTTATTATTATTATTTTACAAATAACTTAAGGTGGCAAACATATCCAACACACTTTCCTCCTCTGATTTTCTCACAAGAATCCAAGGTAAATTAAGCGGAGAGGGAATGACTGGATTCAAGGTCACCAGCTGACTTTCATGACTAAGGCATGAAACGTGAACTCACGTCCTCTGGCTGTACTAGCCTTAACCACTAGACTGAACTGCCCATTCTTGGCATTCTCTGGAGCAAGAGACAAGGCTGGAGGTGGTTATTGAGGGAGGGATCCAGGTGGCAGCCACAACAGGGCAGTCAAGGCCTCAACTTTGCAGGTAAAAAAAATGGGCACGTCTCAGGACCCCAATCATTACAGATTAACAGAGTTGGAAGGGACCTTTTAGGTCATCTATTCCAAACCCCCCACCCAGGAGAACCTACACCATTTTTGACAGTTGGCAGTTGGGTCTCTTGAAAACTTGCAGTGATGAAGCTGCCACAACTTCTGAAGACAACTGTCAGGCCTGCAATTATATTCCTTTTAGAATTTTGGCCTGCCACACTTTCTCTTACTTCATTATGCTTTCTTTTTAGTATAGTTGATGGGAGGGGGGAATAGACAGGAGTAGGATTGTGGAATGTATTATTATCATTCTTTTCTATAAGCTCAAGGTCATCTTTTGTCTCCGTACTTTCACACCTGACCAGAAGCAGCTGGGTGTGGATGCCAGTGTGGAAGAAGATTGGACCATGTGATGGATTGTGGGTGTGGGGACAAGATCGTGAACTTTTAACTGGGTGGAATTCTGATGTCATTTCCAGAATTGGGATTAACCCAGATGTGCTAAGATGTCTTCTTTATTAAATTGGAACTTTAAGGATCGTTTTGCCTTGGACTCTGATTTAATTCTACATGATACTTGGAACACTGACAACAACTTCTGTTCCATTGGTCGATTGTTCTCCCTGTCAGAAAATTTCTCCCTTTCTAACCATTATTCCTTGTCTGGCCTTCGGGTGCTTTGGAAAATAGCTTGACCCCTTCCTCCTCTCTGTGGCAGCCCCTCAAATTATTGGAAGACTGCTATCATGTCTCCCCTGGTCCTTTTCTTCATTAGACTAGCCTTGCCTAGTTCCTATAACTGTTCTTCACATTTTTTTAGCCTCCAGTCCCCTAATCATCTTGATTGCTCTTCTCTGCACTCTGTCTAGAGTTCAACATCTTTTTTAGAGACTGGTGACTAAAACTGAATGCAGTACTCTAGATGTGGTCTTACTCGGGCTTTATAGAGTGCTATTAGTACTTGATCTTGATTGTATCCCTACGTTAATTCAACTTAGTACTGCGTTGGCTTTTTTGGCTGCCGCCGCAAACTGTTGACTCATATTTAATTGGCTGTCCACTAATCATGGCTGTTCTCTTGATATTTTTACTTCTCCCCATTTGTGCACAATGCAGACAAGGACATGAGAAAATTCAGAGGCCTACCCCGGCCTTCTCAAACCTTGGCACCAGTGATGGTTTCCTACCAGTTTGGCCAAACTGGTAGTGGTTTGGCGCCCTAGGTTGCCGAGGTGGCGCAGTGGTTGGGGTGCAGTACTGAAGGCCACTTCAGCTGACTGTTATCTGCAGTTCAGCGGTTCAAATCTCACCGGCTCAAGGTTGACTCAGCCTTCCATCCTTCCGAGGTGGGTGAAATGAGGACCCAGACTGTGGGGGCGATACGCTGACTCTGTAAACCGCTTAGAGAGGGCTGAAAGCCCTATGAAGCGGTATATAAGTCTAACTGCTATTGCTATTGCTATTGCTGGAATCAGCAGTGACCTAGGCCTCCCAGCAGCAGTGTAAGTGCTGCCATCTTGTTTTTTGCTTCTGTGCATTCGCAGAACAATTTTAATCATTTAACCATTGTGCATGCTGAGGCAACACGCATCAAGCATGCGCAGCACTCATCAAGCATGCGCAGCACTCATCAAGCATGTGCAGCACGCATTAAGCATGCACACATCACGCACACAAGTGAACTGGCAATAATAACCCACTCCTGCTTGGCAACCTGCAGAGAGATGGACTTCAACTCCCAGATTTCTCAGCACTGCTGAGGAAGCCAAGGGAAAGTTGGACTAAGCCGAGCGGCCCTAATGACCACCTACTTATTAGCCAGTCACATGACCACGGAGACGTCTTTGGACCACGCTGGCTTTTCAACTTTGAAACGGAGATGAGCGTCGTCGTCCCCCTAGAGTCAGGAACGACTAGCACATATGTGCGAGGGGAACCTTTATCTTCACCTAAGTAGGTCAAGAGATATTGGAGAGCTGTGAAGCCCTCCAACGCTCCCACAGAATAAAAGTCCTGTTTCATGGCTGGTTGATAGAACAAAACAAAATAACTGAGTTAGAAGGGACTTTGGAGGTCTTCTAGTCCAACCCCCTGCCTAGGCAGGAATGTTGAATGTTGAATGTTGATTTTATTTATATGCCGCCCTTTTCCCCCGAAGGGGACTCAGGGCGGCTCACAATTCAAACCAGGGAAAGGGGGATACAGACAAAATTAAAAAACGACACAAAACAATGCATGGTTTAAAACACACAACAGTCATACCATTCGAGACGGGGGCAACGGTTCTTTAGCCCCAGGCCTGTTGGAACAGCCAGGTTTTAAGGGCTTTGCGGAAGGCCTGGAGGGTGGTGAGGGTTCGAATCTCCACGGGGAGCTCGTTCCAGAGGGTCGGAGCAGCCACAGAGAAGGCTCTCCTCCGGGTAGTCGCCAGTCGACACTGGCCGGCGGATGGAATTCGGAGGAGGCCTAATCTGTGGGATCTAATCGGTCTAGTGGAGGTAACTGGAAACCCTATACTGTTTCAGACAATTGGCTATCCAACATCTTCTTAAAGACTTGCAGTGTTGGGGCATTCACAACTTCTGGAGGCGACTTCTGCTCCACTGATGAATTGTTCCAACTGTCAGGAAATGCCTCCTTAGTTCTAGGTTGCTTCTCTCCTTTGATTAATTTCCATCCACTGCTTCTTGTCCTGCCCTCAGGTGCTTTGGAGAGAATAGCTTGACCCCCAATACCAATGTTGATGACAAACCCGGCAGCGGAGGACTCCTGCCAAGCTATCTCTTCAGCTCTACACAGTACAATCTCCTTTCATCTTTTTTCACATTTCATCACCCTCTGATTCCATTCCACACAGCCCCGTTGTTTGGCTGCCAAGAGATAACAGGAAGTCAACATCCAAGGTTGGCGGTCCCAGTGTGCAGGACTTAAGGTGCACAAAATGGCCTTCCCTCTCCCCTTTGACGTCTTCGCAATGTTTCCATCCAAGCCAGAGTTGCGTGGCGCAGCTTGAGAGGGCTGAACGAGAAAGCCCAGAGGGACTATTTATTTAAAACTTTAGGAAGCTACGCAATGCCTGAGTCCTCTGAGCCCAAGTGCAAGACGCAAAGCGCAATATTTAAAAAAGGAAAAGGAAAATTAAAAAAAAAACAGATGAAATGGTACTGCACACCAGAACAACTAGACACAAGGACAGTGTTTTTTCCCCAATCCCTTCACTCTGCTAAACAACTAATCCCCACAACTGTCACATAATTTACTAAGACTGTATTACTATTATTCTTCTCTTACTTATCTCTTTCAATTTATTACTATAGCCATGTTACTTGTATCTTTCACTTATATTGTTTTTCCTGTTTCCTAATACAATTTGATAGCTTATTAGTAACCTTGACTATCACTGTTGTATCTTTTTATTCTTGATGAATGTATTTTTATTCTCATGTACACTGAGAGCATAAGCACCAAAGACAAATTCCTTGCATGTCTAATCACACTTGGCTAATAAAGAATTCAATTCAATTCTATCCTATCCTATCCTATTCCATTCCATTCCATTCTATTCTATTGTTCTTGATGAATGTATTTTATTCTCCTTATGTCCACTGAGAGCATAAGCACCAAAGAAAAATTCCTTGGGTGTCCAACCACACTTGGCCAATAAAGAATTCTATTCTATTCTATTCTATTCTATTCTATTCCATTCCTTATTTTATATTCTATTCTATTCTTCTATTCTTTTCTTTTCTCTTCTTCTCTTCTTTTCTCTTCTTCTATTCTATTCTTTATACTATTCTATTCTGAATGTGACTGTGTGTTTGTCTGATTGAACTTGAGGTTAAGGAACCATTTGTGAGGATAAGAAATATTACGAAAAGTCAGCTCTGACTAACCCTAACCCAAGCCTAGCCCTAACCCTAACCCTAACCCTAACCCTAACTCTATTCTATTCTATTCTATTCTATTCAAAGGTGCCAATGTGGACAGGTTAACAATGGAACTTAAAAGATAAAGGGGAAACAGAGTATTCAACATGGGAATTATGGTATAAATGGTTAAATAACAGATGCAGAGATTAGAAACTTAATAATGAAAGAAGATCAACAAACAAGAAATACAGAAATTATATATATATATATAATATATATCAGCACAAATAAAAAACATATATATGTGTGTGTGTGTGTGTGTATGTATATGTATTATATGTATATGTATATGCATATGTATGTATGTATATATATATATATATATATATATGTATGTATGTATGTATGTATGTATGTGTATATGTGTGTGTGTGTGTATTGTAAGCAGTGTTAATATTGGACTGTACATGACTATTGATTAAAATGTATAGAATGTGAAATATATAGTGTTATTGTACAACTATGACAATATGGGATATATTACTATGACATACAATAATTATGTATTTAAAAGAGATTATGCTGTATGACCATGAGAATAATGGGTATGATCAGGGTGTATAACACTATGTATATTTAAAAAGGATTTGATACAGCCAGTACATTGTCGTTGCAAAACTGGAAATGTGATATAGAATAAAGGAAAAATGCATATTAAAAAGTATTTTTTTAAAAAACACCATTAGTGTACATGCCTTTAAGAGAAACATTCTCTGAGGGATGCAAAGCAGAATTCAGTTTTTAGGGGGTTGTAAATGCTTTGATGGGAGGCGGTGGCTCAGTGGCTAAGACACTGAACCTTGTTGATCGGAAAGGTCGGCAGTTCAGCGGTTCGAATCCCTAGTCCTGCATAATGGAGTGAGCTCCCATTACTTGTCTCAGCTTCTGCCAACCTAGCAGTTCGAAAGCACGTAAAAATGCAAGTAGAAAGATAGGGACCACTTTGGTGGGAAGGTAGCAGCGTTCCATGCGCCTTCAGCATTGAGTCATGCCAGCCACATGACCACGGAGACGTCTCCGGACAGCGCTGGCTCTTCGGCTTTGTAATGGAGATGAGCACCGCCCCCTAGACTCAGGAATGACTAGCACATATGTGCAAGGGGAACTTTTACCTTGAATTACTTTGAAGTATCTTTTTAGTAAACTACCAGATGACATAAATCCAGAGAGTTATTTTTAAAGCGATTCTTCAGTGGTAGGAACAGCCAACCAGAAGTGAGACATCTATCTAAAGATAAGCACTGAGCAGATAACTTGAAAGCACTTCAGAAACATTTCATTATCCCTGATTTTAATACCTATCAACTTTTCAGCTTTCATATCGATCAAGAGGGATTTTAAAATATCCTGCTTTATGATATGTTGCCCGAGCTTATTCGTCCCTTTCGGGAACTGTTCCAAGAAGACCAGCCAATGAACAGGAGGGAATGGGCTTAAAATAAACTCACAGGATTATTATAACGAATAGTGTTAATTGCAGGGATAATTAAGCTGTGTGCAAATCTGGGACCGCAGGAGTGTGGAATTTGTTGGCAAAGTGTGATCTTTGCAGAGTGCTCTTCTTCACCACGTGATCTCAGCTGCAAAGATACCAAGGAGAGAATTTGGTATACCTACAGCAGGATGACTCCAATTTGAAAGTAGTTCATGGTGTTTGCTGGGTTTGAAGTTTTCCTACAAATGTTTTATTCAATCAGTCAATCAATCAATCAATCAGAATAGAGCTGGAAGGGACCTTGGAGGTCTTCTAATCCAACCCCCTGCTCAAGCAGGAGACCCTATACAAAAGGTGTCAAACTCAATTTCATCAGGGTTGTGTTTGACCTGGGGGGGGGGGGGAGGCATGGCAGAGGTGGGTTCCTACCAGTTCAGACTGGTTCAGCTGAGTAGGTAGTAACTCAGCCGGACATGCATCCGAACCGGTTCTATACTCATGGGCGCCATCTTGATTTTCTGTTCTGCAAATGTGCAGAACAAACTTCATTGGAAAAATGTATTTTTTTCCCTTTTCTTATTTTGTGCGCATGTGCAGACCTTTTAAGGTGCACATTGTTTGCGTGCCGAACCAGTAGTAATGCCGACAGGCGATATCCATGCTGGGGCATGGCCAGGGTGGATATGGCCACCTCAATGTCACTTGTGTCGGGAGCACCTGTGGTGGCCAACTGCTAAGGCAGGACTCCCTTCAGAACCTCCCTCGCTCTCATTATATCCATCCTTCCTTCCTTCCTTCCTTCCTTCCTTCCTTCCTTCCTTCTTTCCTTCCTTCCTTCCTTCCTTCCTTCCTTCCTTCCTTCCTTCCTTCCTTCCTTCCTTCCTTCCTGGCAGCAAAAACGGAGCTCCAGTTTTGCTGGCAGAGGCACCACGAGCCGGTCCTTTGCTGTTTCCAGAGCAGCCCTGCAGGCCAGATCTAAGTACCATGTGGGCTGGATCCAGTTCAGTGGTGGGTTTCAGCCAGTACGCCCCGGTACACATGTACCGGTGCCTGCCAGAAGCAGCAGCCATACAGGAACGGTGATTAGGAGAGCCATTATACAGGAACGGTGATTGAGGGCCCACCCGCCCTCGTTCCTTACCTGTATTTGAAAGAAATGGGTCCTCTGCGCATGCATGTGCAGCGTATAGCGCCTGCGCGATGCTCTGCCGAGCAGCTGGCGCATCACAGGCCATGGATGCGCATGCGTGCGCAACGTGCATGTCCATGGTGCACCTCCAACTCCCGTTGCAGAGGGCCAGTTGCAATGGGAGCCAAAACCCACTACTGATCCAGCCTTGAGTTTCACACTCTTGACCTATACCATTTCAGACATTGCTTGGGTAGGTCTGCAAAGACCACTCTCCCCAGCACTGATTATGTTACCTGGCCTGGGAATGGAACCTCTAAAGCAGCGTTTCTCTACCTTGGCAATATGAAAATGTCTGGACTTCAATTCCCAGAATTCCCCAGTCAAACAAATTTAGCAAACACCAAGAAACCCAACGGTTCAGGTTGGACTAGAAGACCTTCAAGGTCCCTTCCAAACCCCGTTATTCTATGTGTTGTGAGTCAAAATTTGAGCTACCTAAATTCGCTCTACAGGCATTTGAAAAGAGACCCTTGCAGCTTATCTGAAATGCAGCAGTGAAGAGATTAAAAGGGCCCCCCTCCTCTTACAGTGCTTCTTGAGCAAACCAAAGTTTGGAACGAGATTCAAAATGCAATTTCCACATTTCAAATGGAAGCTAAAAGTGACAGCCACATTCCAAGGTTTGGAGAAAGTTACAATGGTTGGATTCCCAACTCCCAGAATTCTCCAGCCAGTATGTGCCTGGGTAATTCTGGGGATCTTAAAGTTGCTGATATTGAGAAAGAGGGCGGTCTTTGTATATTCCTTGGGTGAACCTCTCTTTGGGGAGCGTTTCATGCTCACTTAAAAGCATCCATCAAATATTTCCCCAATTCCTTTGGCAATTTAAATTGCCAGAGACTCTTAACCCGTTTTAATTCTGCCCTAGCAGCTTCACATGGATGCCACTGTACTGTATTTACTCTGTGATTAATGTTCTTGAGGTTATCTTTCTGAAAGCAGCTTTGGGGTGGAGTTATCAAACGAAACATGATACGCTCTTTTAAAAAAATGAAATGAGAAATATCACCCAGACAGAGAATTTCTAACGCCCTGTGCTCCACAAGCTATAAAATACCTCTGCATTCCCCATTTCAAAGCCCATAAGGAAAGGCCCACAGATAATGAAGAATGTCACAAATGTTCTCTCTTATTTTAATGTCCCCCGCTTGTTTTAAGAGATAATTCAGAGCTAAAGAAAATTAGTTCATTGATTGAAAAGGGCAATTAGAAAGCATGACACAGCAGACTGCATAAAAACAAAAAAAAATCCCTTTCTAATATCTTCTGCTCCTTCAGTGAGTCCCCAATGCCCTTTCTGATTAAAAAGTCTTATTTATTATGGGGTTGCACCCATTTTCCATGTTGTTTTATTAGTTCCCATTCAATCATTGTGGTTCATCTTTGCAATTCCAAGGCATTTGTTCTTATTGTAGCAACTGCCCACAATGCTAATGGTTTAGTCCAGGGGTAGTCAACCTTTTTATACCTACCGCCCACTTTTGTACCTCTGTTATTAGTAAAATTTTCTTACCGCCCACCGGTTCCACAGTAATGGTGATTTATAAAGTAGGGAAGTAACTTTACTTTATAAAATTTATAAAGCAGAGTTGCAGCAAACCCCTACCGCCCACCATGAAAGCTAGAACGCCCACTAGTGGGCGGTAGGGACCAGGTTGACTACCACTGGTTTAGTCATAACACTGCAGGCATGGGAAAAAGTGACATTACGAAAGATCTTTAATTGGTCAGGAGGACAGTGAAATCTAGAAAGATTCCTCCTAAGCACGGTCTTTTTTTCCATGCAAAGGACAACCCCAAATTTCACATTTACCGTATTTTTCAGAGTATAAGACGGTCCAAAGTATAAGACGCACCTAGCTTTTGGGGGGGGAACAAGGGGGGGCAATCTGCTTCTGCCTCCCAGCAATTTGCCTCCATGCAGCAAATAGCAAGTTTCACTTTCAACTTCCCGATCATCAGCTGTTTCAGGCTGCAGGGATTGCCATAGCCCATTGCCGGCTCCGTAAGTCCCATTTTCCCCATTTGCTGCAAGGAGGTAAATTGTTGGTGAGGCAGAGGCCAAAGGGTGGGGGCGGGGGGGGGGCTACATTCAGTGTGTAAGACACATCAAAATTTTCACCCTCTTTTAGGGGGGGAAAGGTGCATCTTATACTCTGAAAAATACAGTAAGTCGTCATCCTCTTCTAACGATCACATAATTACTTGCTGGGTGGAGTCTGGGCAACTGAATGGAGCATTGAGTATTTACTGGCCCAATGCCCTTCCTGTCGCCAATGCGGAGTTTTGTTCAGCAGATCTATTATAGAGCCGAGGTGGCGCAGTGGTTAAATGCAGCACTGCAGGTCACTTCAGCTGACTGCAGTTCTGCAGTTCGGCTGTTCAAATCTCACCGGCTCAGGGTTGACTCAGCCTTCCATCCTTCCGAGGTGGGTAAAATGAGGACCCAGATTGTTGTTGGGGGCAATATGCTGACTCTGTAAACCGCTTAGAGAGGGCTGAAAGCCCTATGAAGCGGTATATAAGTCTAACTGCTATTGCTATTGCTATTCACAGTGTGCAAAGAAATAACTGTCTCTACCTAGGATCAAACTCACAGCCTCCTGATTTTGACGTGGGAGCCCTACCTCTAGGCCACTCTACCACTCAAAATTTCACATTTACCAATAAATGATCCGCAGAACCTGATGAAAACCATGAATGAAAGCAGAGGTGAAACATCAACACACAAACACACCCTTCCCCTTACATCAGTTAATTTCACTGATCTTTTAATGAGTAAGAGAGAACAGGGGTGACTCCCAGAGAGGAAACATGGCTGAAATGAGGTGTCCTTGTCCAACCATATACCTCCTTGGCGCACTATGATTGGGGAGTCACACCGGATCAAAATCAGCCTGCGACAGAGCATTTTCATTTTACAAAACACTCTTGCCCCAAAGATCTAAGGTACAAACATATAAACCATGAGGATTCATTCAAGAAAAGCTTCTTTTTTTTGGCATGAAGGATGTTAATAGATGTACTTGGGTTGACATGGTTCTACAGTCTTAAACCTCCTGGATTTTGGCAGGTGAATGTTAGTTGGTGCTGCCCTCTACTGGAGAGAAGACAAACTGTCCATGGGGAAAAAAAATTCCATTTAATGATCTTGAGATCCCCAGCCGGGGAATTCTGGGAGTTGCAAGTCCACACATCTTCAAGCGGCCACAAGGTTGAGAAACCCTGATCCAAGATTTAATATCACCAAGGATTCCTCAGAGTGAGTCATTCAACCTTTCGCTCCACTGTCATCGCTGTTAAATTAAACCTAGCCAGATTTAGAAGAGCTATAAGCAGAGGTAAACGATTTTGAGTCCACGTCACAAGCAGAAATCTCTTGGAGCTGTCCTCACTGATTAGCTGCCTTCTTGACTGGAGTGGATTGCAAGCGGAGAAGGGGATTTTTTTTAAAAAAAACTGGCCAGATTCCTCTACGTAGCTCTATTAAAACCATTTTTTTCAGTCTGGGGTCCATCAAGATATAATTTCCTCACCTGACTCAGCCAGCCAAATATGCTTGGTTAACTTTTGTATGCTACAGTAGCATCTCTGGAGGGGGGAAAGGGGTAGGATTCAGCCGTTTTGGACCGGTTCGAGCGAACTGAATACTCACTTTACATCTGGTTCACCCAACTGGTAGTTGTAAGGCCTGGACCCTGCTCAGCTCCTCTCAAGAATCTCTACTTGGCCCATTTTGGATGCCAGGTAAGTGCAGGGCCCGCGGGAAGTTCGGGGAGTCTGAAAACGGGCCCATTTCCAGCCTTCAGAGGGCCTCCAGACCCTGGGGGAGGCCGTTTTCACCCTCCCAGAGTCTTGAGAAAAGCCTCCAGAGCCTGGGGAGGGTGAAAACGCCCCCCCCCCCCGGTGCAGGAGCCCAAGTAGGCCATGCCCACCCAGCCACTGGGTAGAGAACTGGTCACTATAATTTTTGAATCCAACCCGTGAAGGGAGCGAGAAAGCAACGTAACCTAAGCCCCACCCCTTTTGCGATGCATCGTGACATCGCCAGCATGTTCCAAAAGGGTGGAGCTTGTAGCACAGTGATACTCGTCAGGATGTTGAAAGGCACCCCTTGGTACGATGTCAGGGCTAAAGGCCCTTTGAAGCTCCACCCTTTCTCAGAAGCTCCACCCACTGAAGTCAGAGGAGGTGTCACAGCTTCAGGAAACCAGGAAGCCAGTACCTGCCTGGGTGCCGTAATCAAGGTGGGGCCTTCATGGGCCAAATCAGGTTCCCCATCCGTGCAATACACAAATGCATACGTGGGCAGCAGCGTACACCAGCTTCCCCCATGGCGAGGGCTCCAGTTTGGTTGATCTTGATTTGATTTGATTTATTGCATTTCTATGCCGCCCTATTCCCAGAGGGACTCAGGGCGGCTCACAAACCAAAGTAAGGGGGGGGGGAATACAAACAGGAGGAAAAACAACGGACAACAACTACAAACAATTCAAAAAACACTCAACAACCACACAATTCGAGCGGGGGCGGGGAACCCGTCAGCCCCAGGCCTGTCGGAACAGCCAGGTTTTAAGGGCTTTGCGGAAAGCCTGAAGGGTGGCGAGGGTCCAAATCTCCACAGGGAGCTCGTTCCAGAGGGCCGGAGCAGCCACAAAGAAGGCCCTCCTCCGGGTAGTCGCCAATCGGCATTGGCCAGTAGATGGAATTCGGAGGAGGCCTAATCTGTGGGATCTAATCGGTCTATTGGAGGTAATTGGCAGCAGGCGGTCTCTCAAGTACCCAGGTCCAATACCATGAAGGGCTTTATAAGTGACGACTAGCACCTTGAAGCGTATCCGAAGACCAATAGGCAGCCAGTGTAGCTCGCGGAGGATAGGTGTGACGTGAGTGTACCGGGGTGCACCCACAATCGCTCGCGCGGCTGCATTCTGGACAAGCTGAAGTCTCCGAATGCTCTTCAAGGGCTGCCCCATGTAGATCACCCAAATGTAATACCTCTTAGACGGCAGAACCAAATGCATGGTTGAAAAAAGGCAGCCAGAAAAACCTCCCAAATCCAAGCTCACATTCTTTCCCCCCCCCCCAAGCTGACCCTTGCATCAGTTAAGAATATTGCTTACTTCTAAGAAGCCCCCGTTATCCTTCTGCATTATATACCTCGGATACATTTGAGGATGCTAGAAACTCTCCAATCCGGCATCCAACCAGAACACGAAGATTTCTGACTGCAACCCTGGTCCCAGCTATTAAAAACCACAGGCCCCTGGGGAACTCTGAAAATCACTGTCAGCCTATTAAGACTGCATTATTTATCATCACTTCCAAGAGACCAGCCTCCCTCTGTCTCCCCACCTCTTCTTCTCTTTGAACCTTTCCTCCCTTTCGTCTCCGCTCAGTGGGAAACACTGTTGTCCTCAACTGGCCACCGGAGGCGGCGAGGGGGGAAGAGACCCAGAGGGAAGTTGCCCTTCCTCAGCAGATTTCTAAACCCCCCCTCCCAAAAAAGCAGCCTTTTTAACCTCTTACATTGCAAAGCTTCATCCCTAGAGCTCATCAGCTGGGTGAATCGGTGGATGAGATCACCATCCCCGCAAGAAAGGATCTGCCGAAGATGGCAGGGTCGCTCTCCAGCAGCAGCAAATGGGAAAGGCAAATTAACTGTCTGAGAGGGTGAGCTGCAGACAATCCTGGCTTTAAAAGATTCTATACATGGATATATATAAAGGAGGAGAGCCTGTGGCTTTGTGGCTAATATAACTGTCTGATATGTAATACAGCCCAAGTTCAATTCCCAGTATGGGTATGGCTAGCTGATGAGAGCTAAATAGCTTGAAATAGATCTATACTAGTCTCTTATTTATTTATCAGCACAATTGCAATACAAATAACATTAAAAAAACATTAAAGAATGGTTTTCTGCCTGGATGGCTCCCAGAGTGAGCCGATAGTCAGAAAAGGGAAGCAGTATGCTCCCTCCCATATTTGGGCATACCAGGGGTTGTGACATAATACATACCTATTTCCCTGGCTTAGCTGATAAAGGAGGCGAGCCTGTGGCTTAGTGGGTAATATAACTGCCTGATATGTAATACAGCCCAGGTTCAATTCCCAGTAAGGGTATGGCTAGCTGATGAGAGCTAAATAGCTTGAAATAGATCTATACTAGTCTCTTTTTATTTATTTATCAGCACAAATGCAACACACACAGATATATATATTGCTAACTACCCATTTAGAAGTTGACCTAGGGCAGGCACGAAATGCTATAATGTTCGCTAATGGTTCGGAACAGGGAGCGCGCACGAGTGGTGCTTCTGCGCATGCATATAACCTTCTGTGCATGCAGTGTGCCTTTGATGACATCTGGGTGGGTGGGTGGAGCCTCCTGCCACCTCTACTGGTTCACCTGAGCCGGGGCAAACCGGCAGAATACAGCCTCCGACCTAGGGGTGTCAAACACAGTTTTATGGAAAGACACAGAGGGCAAAAAATATGGTTTTGGAAAGTTTCTCATCCCCTTCTCGGATTGCAATCCAGATTGGCTGTGCGATCTCAATGGCACCACTACGAACCATAGAGAACACCAATGAAATAGCGCCTTATGCCGGATCAACCTCAAGGCGGGCTTTTCTTTGGCGATAAGGGGGGGGGGAATTCAGGATTTCTCAACTCTGTTGTTTTTAGAACGATTGCCTTGGTGGGGGCCCCAAATTGATCTCGTGGTAGCAATTCTGGTTAGTTCTGAACGGGGAGGGGACCATCTGCGAAACCGAGGATGGTGGATTGAAAACTTGAGCAACAAGTAAACTGTTTCTCTAAAGCAGAGGTGAAATGCTCTGAAGTCTGCTAACGGTTTGCTGTGTGCGCTCATGCGCACCAAACACGTGTTTTGCGCACATGCACACCGGATTAAGAAAGGTTCTGAGCTGGCAAAAGTAAGTGGAACAGCAAGGGGGGAGGAAACAGCTGTGCTGCACAGTTTGGATTCACTAGAAAGCAGGATTTCCCCGAACCGGTAGTAAAAGAAAATGCTTTAAAAAGGTTTTTTAAAAGTTCTGATGACCAGCTGTGTCACAATCAGCTGTGCCGCACAATTTCTAAAGTTTTTTTACTACTGATTCAGGCGAACCGGTAGCATTTTTTACGACCGTTTTGGGCACACCAGCCTGAACTGGTAGCATTTCACCCCTGCTCTAAAGCTGCAGAGAGAACTGCACGGATGCAGCCACCAGGAGAAGAACTTGACTCAAGGAATTATTTATTTATCCAGAAGCCCGAGGAGAGATTTTTTTTTTTAAAGGGGAAGAGCTCAGACAGGGCCCTACTGTAAAAAGCAGCTTGAGCTGAGCTCAGGAGTTGGAATCCTTCATGGTCACTCGAACGCTGCTGAAGGCCAACTGTTAGGAGGCTGCCCTCCCTCTCCGAGAAGCAGCAGTGGACTTCAAGCAAGCAAGCCAAAACAGGAGGGGAAGGTCTTGGTAAGGGGGCTCAATTGGGTTGGGATGACCCCGGAGGCAACCAGTTCTGGAATTCACTGGAGTGGTGGCAAGCAACGGGGCCTTGCTGGGAGAACTAAGGCCAGGAAGAACGAAGGAAGGGGCGTTCCAGATCCAGGAGGATGACATACAGCTACCTGGGAGGAGGAGAGAAAAGGAAAGAAATGAGGCACAGTGGAGAGAAAGTTGACATTCAAATAAAAAAGGAAGAATCTCAGGACCCGAAGTGATATAGGATGAGACCCCCGTTCCAGCCAGACAACGAATGCATCTTGTGTTGGAGTTATCCTCACTTGTTTTCCAGATTTATTCAAAACACCAAACAGCTCAGCTGCTGGTCCTTTTTCAGCTTAAAACTCCTGATCCGAATATTGCTTCAACTTTGGCTCTGTTACAATTCAGACCCAGAACAACGCATAGCTTAGTGCTGCGATCCATCCTTAAACCTGCTTTTATTTATTTTTAACCCTCTCCACTGGCTGGCTCTTCGACAAGAGGCCTCCATTGCACGACCCACGTGGAACAAAAACAATGTCACTTTGCACAGGTTTGCATGTGCACCAGAGTGGGTTCCTACCAGTTCGCACCTATTCAGTAGAACTGGTTCGTCAAATCTACCAAACCGGTTAGAAGAGGTTCCACCAGTGGACCCGGAAAGCAGGCCACACCTACAGAAGAGGTTCCAAAAATTTTTGAAACCCACCACTGGTCCTTGGATATGATTATAATACACTATCATGCTCATATTTATAAAACTCAGTGTGAAAGGTAAGGATGACTACTGCGTTTGTGGTGCAATCAGAACATTGCCTGTATTGAAGTTGTTTTAACGCAAACCAAAGATTCCTTTTAAAAAACAAGTCATATTCATATGCATGCCAGTGCTGTGCATGAGGTAATTTAAGGTGGTTCTGACAAGTGTCGTCGGCATCTTCATATCCGGTCACATGGGCGGCAAGCCACTCCCATCTGGTCACATGGGCAGCAAGCCACTCCCACAATGTACGCCACACCCACGGAGTAGGTTCGAACAGTTTTTGAAACCCACCACTGATGTGCACGCACACCATTTAAAGTTTGGTGGTTTGCAGCTGAAAAAGGCGACCCCAGATGGAGTCACCTACACGAGCCAGTTCTCCACCGGGTAAACGATGGCTTGGTTCTCCAAATCTCACACAGATCCTTTTGTACCATTCCTCATCCAGTTTTGAAAATGAGAATCGCTGCTGCAATCAAGCAGTTGCAGCGGGATCCTGGGTTTTTTCATGTTTAAATCCTTGGCACAATTGTGTTTCATGTTTAAATCCTTGGCACAAATGTCAACGGAGGGGTTTTGACCAGAGTTGGCATTCAGCAGGTTCTGACCAGTTCTGGAGAACTGGTAATGGAAATTATGAGTAGTTGGGAGAACCGGTAAATACCACCTCTGGCTGGCCCCGCCCCCATCTATTCGCTGGCTCCCAAGTCCCAGCTGATTGGAAGGAAATGGGGATTTTGCAGTATTCTTCTCCTGCCACGCCCACCAAGATACACCCATAGAAGCGATAGTAAAAAAAATTGAATCCCACCACTGGCTTGGACTTTCAATCCCATTGCATGCTTAATTTCTTCTTGATTATTGCTGAGATCACCAAATGGCATACCTACCACAGAGGTCCAAAAGAAAATAATCTTGAAAATTAAGACAAGACAATCTTTTCTACCCCCAAAATAGGAAGTCTAGACAGGGGTAGAAAAACCTGTCTTGCCTACCTCCAAATGCCATGTTATCAAGAAAGCAAGATGCCCCTCCTTTTTTTAAACAGATGAGTTATTTATAACAAACTAAACCCAAACAAAGTTAGTTTTCCTTTTAGAATCAACTAGTGCTGATAACCCGGCTTTGCCCTGATATTTATTTATAGGGGGGAAAATGTCCGGACCAATGTAATTTCTAATGTTGGATTTTCCCCCTTACCAGAGGGAGCCCCCTTGTGGAGTACTGTGAAGCCGTTACCACGGCAACTCCACTGCACTGTACAGTAGACGCCATTTTACCGCAGTACAGTAGAAGTCACAACAGGCTGTATCGTAACAGAACACACACCCTGAGGGGTGTTAGTGGTGTCTTACCCCCACCGTATTTGTCTCCAGAGAGTAAGTCATCTGTGTACCAGGTTTTGGTTGAAATTGCTCGAGGCCTTCCAGAGTTATGCTGGAACACGCACACATACACACACACACAGCCATTTTTATATAGATAGATAGATAGCTATAGTACCTACATGAACAAGTTCTCCGTTCTTGAGACCGTTTAGATCTTACAGAAGAGAAAGGGGAACTAAATGTTGCATTTTGCACAGAGCAACGAAGGCGGCAATTGATGGTAAAACCACAAGAGTGGGGAGAATCAAACTGAAGTTAGATCAGAAGGGTCATTTTTCATTTCATCTGCAAGCAACTCACCAGTTCCCATGTCTTCTATCTCATCCTTGTAGATAAACCTAGTGAGAATTCAAAAAGAAAAACTCAGGTTTTTTTTTAAAAAAAGGCCTTTCCCTGAAGCGATTTTTTCTCTCCTTCAACAAACACACTTTAAGCTAAGTTTCCTCCGGTGTCTATGGCATGATATACACAAAGAGTTTTTAAAAGGATCTTGGTTCAGAATGCCAGATGCAACAAATATAGAGAAGTGACCATTTCATCCCCTGGAGAAGATTCCTAATTTTCACTGCCCCGCTCTGTGCTGCCCCAAAAGTACCCCTAGTTTGGAAACTGCGCACTGCACAAATTAATCATCCTTTTAAAGGACATCTAAGATATTTCCTTACATCTTACCAAACTTAATGCCGGTCTATGATGATATTAAGAAGAGAACTGGATAACCATTTGTCTGAAATGGCATAGGGTTGTGATGGCGAACCTGTGGCAGAGCCCTCTATAGCAATAGCAATAGCAGTTAGACTTATATACCGCTTCATAGGGCTTTCAGCCCTCTCTAAGCGGTTTACAGAGTCAGCATATCGCCCCCAACAACAATCCGGGTCCTCACTTTACCCACCTCGGAAGGATGGAAGGCTGAGTCAACCTTGAGCCGGTGATATTAGAACCGCTGAACTGCAAATAGCAGTCAGCTGAAGTGGCCCGCAGTACTGCACTCTAACCACTGCGCCACCTCAGCGCTCTCTGCTGGCATGCGTGCCATTGCCCCAGGTCAAGATTTTAGTGGCATTTCTTTCGTGAGCTTTTGTTTCCTTGCAAACAACGAAAGAGAAGCTCACGAAAGAAATAGATCTTGCCGGTGTTGGGATGCCGCTAACTAGCTGGCCTTCAGGTCTTTGTTGCGCATGCGTGTGCACATGTCAGCGCACATGTGCATTTGCATGTCCGTGCACCTTTCCGTTTGGGTATGTGCACACACAGAGTTTGGGCACTCGGTGTCTAAAAGGTTCGCAATCACTGGTATAGGGTTTCCTGCTTATCAAGGGGTTGGACTAGAAGACCTCCAAGGTCCCTTCCAATTCTGTTATTCTATTCTATTCTAATCTATTCTATTCTATTCTATTCCTCATTCTATTCTATTCCTTTCTATTATTTCTATCTATCTATCTATCTATCTATCTATCTATCTATCTATCTATCTATCTATCTATCTATCTATCATCTACCTACCTACCTACCTACCTACCTACCTACCTACCTACCTACCTACCTCTATCTATCTATCTATCTATCTATCTATCTATCTATCTATCTATCTATCTATCACCTACCTACCTACCTACCTACCTACCTACCTACCTCTATCTATCTATCTATCTATCTATCTATCTATCTATCTATCTATCACCTACCTACCTACCTACCTACCTACCTACCTACATCTATCTATCTATCTATCTATCTATCTATCTATCTATCTATCTATCTATCACCTACCTACCTACCTACCTACCTACCTACCTACCTACCTCTATCTATCTATCTATCTATCTATCACCTACCTACCTACCTACCTACCTCTATCTATCTATCTATCTATCTATCTATCTATCTATCTATCTATCTATCTATCTATCTATCTATCTATCTATCTATCTATCACCTACCTACCTACCTACCTACCTACCTACCTACCTACATCTATCTATCTATCTATCTATCTATCTATCTATCTATCACCTACCTACCTACCTACCTACCTACCTACCTACCTACCTACCTACCTCTATCTATCTATCTATCTATCTATCTATCTATCTATCTATCTATCTATCTATCTATCTATCTATCTATCTATCACCTACCTACCTACCTACCTACCTCTATCTATCTATCTATCTATCTATCTATCTATCTATCTATCTATCTATCTATCTATCTATCTATCACCTACCTACCTACCTACCTACCTACCTACCTCTATCTATCTATCTATCTATCTATCTATCTATCTATCTATCTATCTATCTATCTATCTATCTATCACCTACCTACCTACCTACCTACCTACCTACCTACCTACCTATCTACCTATCTATGCTGGTCTTGTTGTATTCGGGTCTTTTCCCTTGTAAGATTGAGATTGTCTTGGCAACATTTTGGCGAGGTCTCACTCACCATCTTCAGGCTGCTGTTTTTGGCTTAAAGCGTGGTCGGAGCTGCCGTCTTTCTATAAATCTTGGGGGGAGGGTTTGCTTTGTTTCAGTAAGTGGATTGATTGGCTGTGTGGTTGTATCATGATTGGGTGGTGGGTGGGGCTCCAGGCCGTTACAACACAAAACAACAACGGACCCACAGCCAGCACCAATCTACCAATCATGAAGCAACCACACAGCCAATCAATCCACTTACTGAAACAAAGCCAGTACTCCACACACACACATGCACACCAAAATGTATAGAAAGACGGCAGCTCCGACCACGCTTTAAGCTGAAAACAGCAGCCTGAAGATGGCGAGTGAGACCTCGCCGAAACGTTGCCAAGACAGTCTCAATCTTACATGGGAAAAGACCTGAATACAACAAGACCAGCATACCTACACCCATGAAAATCTACGAAAACACACACACACACACACACACACACAATTTATACAATAATATCACCTTGCAGCACATTTTACATCTTTTACATTTCCATTGTGTTTCCTTTATCACTACATATATATCTTATATAACTATATCCATATTTATATCCATATTTTACACATCTTATTTCGTACATATCCTGTTCTGTTCTTTTCTAAAAGCAAGCTCAGTTTTCTTTCTCTTGTTCCCTTTGCTTAAGTTAGAGTTGCGCAGCTATAATCCTTTGAAATAAATATATAAAAAGTAATTATTTTTAATAAGTTCCCTGGCCTAGAAAAAGTTCTCCCGAGAAGAAAAGGGAAACAGAGGGTGGATGCGGGCACAGGTTGGCTCTTACGCCGGATTGAGTTGCGCAGAGTTCCTTCCTCTTCATCTGGTTCTCCGGTCCTGGGGACAAAACCAAACCGTCACACGGGAGCTTCATCATAGCAGCCAGTGAAAATTCTTTCCATGCAGAACAAGTTTAGAGCATTCACTAAATATCCCATAAGCCACAAACCCCTACAAGCTCCGTAGCTCCTACATTTTACAGTATTTTTTTTTTCCCTTTTAAGGAACTGTTTCAGCTGATTGCAAAATGGCGGGTGTCCAAGCTTGGCAACTGTAAGATTTGTGGACTTCAACTCCCAGAATTCCCCTGCCAGTATGATAGGAATTCTGGGTGTTGAAGTCTAAAAGGTAATGGTAAAGTTTCCCCTCACACATATGTGCTAGTCGTTCCCGAGTCTAGTGGGGGCAGTGCTCATCTCCATTTCAAAGCCCAAGAGCCAGCGCTGTCTGAAGATGTCTCCGTGGTCATGTAGCCAGCATGATTAAATACTAAAGGCACATGGAACACTGTTACCTTCCCACCAAAGGTGGTTCCTATTTTTCTGCTTGCATTTTTTATGTGTTTTCGAACTGCTAGGTTGGTAGAAGCTGGGACAAGTAATGGGTGCTCACTCTGTTACATGGCACTAGGGGTTCGAACCACCGAACTGCCAACCCCTCTGATTGACAAGCTCAGAGTCGTAACCACTGAGCCACCACAACTGGTAGTCGAAGTCTACCAGTCTTAAAAGTTGCCAAGATTGGCTCCCCCTGTTGTAAACCATTGCAGAATTCTGAAAGCTTCTGGGTTGAGAAGCGAAACATCTTCAAAGAAAAGCCAGTAAGTCCAGTTGCCTCTTGAAAAAAAAAAAAAAAGCACCTTTGGATCATCAAAGTTTTAGAAATGGGCACGTTGCGTTCTTTATTTCTTCCTCTCTTGTGCTGCGTTCTGTTGTGCCATGTATTCAGCCAGAGTAAGGCTGAAAATATTGCCTTGCTAAATCATCGGAATGCAATGTGCTGGGAATTGTACTGGCTGAAACCAGAGGCAGAGTTATCAATGCAGGCGGCTCAGGGATGATGTCATTGGGTGCGGGACTTGCACAGGGAAAGAAAGCGGGGATTTTTTTTTGTATAAAAGCTATGCTACAGCACCCCCTGCTGACATCCAAAAGGAATACCGATTTAGCCTACTAAAAGATAATGATAAACATAGATGATAGATAGATAGATAGATAGATAGATAGATAGATAGATAGATAGATAGATAGATAGATAGATAGATATAGATAGAAAGGAAGGAAGGAAGGAAGGAAGGAAGGAAGGAAGGAAGGAAGGAAGGAAGGAAGGAAGGAAGGAAGGAAGGAAGGAAGGAAGAAAGATAGATATAGAAAGATAGAAAGAGAAAGATAGAAAGATAGAAAGATAGAAAGATAGAAAGATAGAAAGATAGAAAGATAGAAAGATAGAAAGATAGAAAGATAGAAAGATAGAAAGATAGAAAGATAGAAAGATAGAAAGATAGAAAGATAGAAAGATAGAAAGATAGAAAGAAAGAAAGAAAGATAGATGATAGATAGATAGATAGATAGATAGATAGATAGATAGATAGATAGATAGATAGATAGATAGATAGATAGATAAAGATAGAAAGAT
The DNA here is from genome assembly GCF_051295495.1 of Thamnophis sirtalis. Taxonomy (NCBI): domain Eukaryota; kingdom Metazoa; phylum Chordata; class Lepidosauria; order Squamata; family Natricidae; genus Thamnophis; species Thamnophis sirtalis. The sequence continues at coordinate 10,496,205 of NW_028261393.1, read as the reverse complement.
AGATAGAAAGAAAGGAAGAAAGGAAGAAAGGAAGAAAGGAAGAAAGGAAGAAAGGAAGAAAGGAAGAAAGGAAGAAAGGAAGAAAGATAGATATAGAAAGATAGAAAGATAAAGATAGAAAGATAGAAAGATAGAAAGAAAGAAAGAAAGAAAGATAGATAGATAGATAGATAGATGATTAGATAGATAGATAGATAGATAGATAGATAGATAGATAGATAGATAGATAGATAGATAGATAGATAGATAGATAGATAGATGAATGTGCACATGGGTACAACAATAAGCCGCAGTGGGAATTCTTGCCTTCCCTCCCTCCGGGTTGTTCTTGTGCTTCATTCATACAAGAGAAACGTCCATTGGAGAACTGCAAACTGGCCATCCCATTTTGCAGAAGATTAAATCATGCTATGCAGAGGGCAGTGCTCATCTCCGTTTCAAAGCCGAAGAGCCAGAGCTGTCCGAAGACATCTCCGTGGTCATGTGGCCGGCATGACTAAATGCTGAAGGCGCACAGAACGCTTCCCACCAAAGGTGGTTCCTATTTTTCTACTTGCATTTCTTACGTGTTTTTGAACTGCTAGGTTGGCAGAAGCTGGGACAAGTAACGGGAGCTCACTCGGTTAGGGACTCAAACTGCTGAACTGCCGACCTTTCTGATCGACAAGCTCAGCATCTTAGCCACTGAGCCACCGTGTTTCCTGAAGTTAATAGGGAGTTGATTAACCAGTCTTTCTCTTTAAACAATCTGTGATACTCTTTGCTTCCCAATTTTCACAACTCTTATTTGCTGGTAGCACCCCACCAGCTTCCAAATCTCCAAGTTATGGTGAATCATCTGAATATTTCTACAAAGGTCAAAATTAAAAGCTCATTTATTGGGTAATTATCAACATCATGCTTACAAGTTAACCTTTTAATGCCCGGTCTCTCCCATCTCCCAATCTCGGCATTCCAGAAAGAAAGCAATTATCAGCAGATGGACTAATTCAGAGAATGAATCATTGTGCTGGCCAGAATCTTCCCCAGCAGGGAGATAATAAAAGAAAATGGAAATTAAAGAGAATAAAGAAGAAGAAGCAGGGTGTTTCAACTCTCCAAATAATTAAGATATTTGAACCATATCGCAAAACATCCTATTTGGCTTCCCCCACTTTTTTTTCATACTGTCCTTCTTTGTCCATTTGAAACAACTCGGATAACCGCCATTCCACTTTCCCTCCAAATTAACTTTATGCTAGGATTTTTACCTTTGCTGCTGGTTGAATTTGCAACGACAGTGCCGGCCTAGGAGAGAAAGAGAGGAAGATGAGTTGAGCAAGGACCCCAAAAGAATCTGAGCAGGGATGAGTAGGGTTTTTTTGTGAGAAGCACTATTTCACAGAATAACAGAGTTGTAAGGGACCTTGGAGGTCTTCTAGTCCAACCCTCTGCTCAAGCAGGAGATCTTATACCGGGGATCCTCAAACTTTTAAAAAATGAGCCAATTCATGGTCCCTCAGACTGTTGGGGAGCTGGACCAGCTGGGTGGGTGTGGTTAGGTGGGCATGTGACTGGGTGGGTGTGGCCAATTTAGCAGTCCATTAAACAATGCACACAAATTAAACTCTCGTTTGTTTTGCTCCTGGGAATGTTTTATTTGCTTTTGTTTCCATGTTGCTCTTTTGGCTGACTTTTCTTTTTACTAGATCATTTTTTAAGTTGTTTAGTAGTCCACTTCAGCAATTCTTCTCAGCCCCAAGGAGCTTACAATCAACATCTCTCTCCCTCTCTCTCTCTCTCTCTCTCTCTCGCTCGCTTGCTTGCTGGCCGCTTGCTTGCTGGCTGAGGAACTCCGAGAGTTGAAGTCCACAAGTCTTAAAGTTGCCAAGGTTGGAGACCCCTGATCTATGACACATTTTATTTCCCAGGCATAAGTCTTGGATCCCACAGTCTGATAGTTGGGTTCAGACACAAGAGAGAAGTCGGACTCAACCAAACCACACCGGTGCTTCCCACGATGTATGAACACACTTGGCAATACTTCAAGGGTGTCCTGATCCCAACCCACTAAGCCCCCTTCCCGGGCAACTACTGGATGGTAGCTACTCACTAAAGATAATGATGATGCCCATCAGAAAAAGGACAACGGCAAACACCAAGCCTCCAACTCTCAGCGAATAGTAATCTGGTGTGGGGGAGAAAAACGACTTGGTCATGCGAGGAATAGAAAGTAGGTTGGAATTAGAACAAAGAGCCCTATTTCTATAGGCCTAAACACCCACGGAAGGGAGAGAAGTGCGGTCCACCCATCCCTGGGCCAGAAGAAAATGATTTCATCTCCATCAATGATCCCTCTCCTTCATGCTTTATGAGCTCTTGCCCAAACCCTTGGCCAGGGGTCGTAATCACTTACTTTCCTTCCCGATTCGCAAATGTGAGCATGCATGTATGTGTGCTCACTTCACTTGCACGCAAAGGTATAGAGCCAGGGAGTGTGGGCAAACCCACAATTTCCACCACCGGTTCAGGCAAACCGGTCCGAACCGGCTGAATACCCCCTCTGCCCTTAGCCTTAGGATTACGGTTAGGTTTCCATGAATTCAGAGAGCAAAATGGACGTTGCCATTGGATCCATAGCACATTGGTATGCTTAGGAGAGTGATTACATTTTGAGGCTGCTCTACCTACATTTCATAGTAAAATACATGGGGAAATCCAGGGGTGAAATGCTCTGCTACCGGTTTGCTTCATGCATGCAGTGCTGAAAAGGGGGGATTAAGAAGCCTTTTCTGAGTCTGCAAATGTAAGTAGAACGGCAAGGGGGGGAACAGCTGTGCTGCGCGATTTAGATTCACTAGAAAGCAGGATTTCCTGCTTTCTAGCAAATCTAAATCTTGTGGCACAGCTGATTGTTGCACAGATGATCGTCAGAACTCCAGGTTCACCCAAACCGGTACTAAAAGATGCTACCAGCTCAGGCAAATGGGTAGTTCCAACAATCAGCTGTGTGAAATCAGCTGTGGCACGCTATTTATATTTGAAAGCAGGAAACCCTGCTTTCTAGTGAATCTAATTGCATGGCACAGCTGATTGTTGCACAGCTGATTGTTGGAACTACTGGTTCACCTGAACAGGTAGCATTTTTTTTACTACTGGTTCCGGCGAACCAGTCCAAACCGGTAACATTTCACCCCTGGGGAAATCCCATTGGGGGTGGGGTGAGAATCTACTTAGGGTTACGATTCATTCCCCATGAATTCGTAGAAGGAAATGGATGTCGCCAATGAATTCATAGTGTATTCTAGTCCCATCTTCAGCATGAAAGCTAGCTGGGTGAGTTTGAGCCAATCACCGGGAAGCTGAGAATTCCAGTCCCACCTTAGGCATGAAAGGCAGATGGGCACGGTCCCTCTCCCTCAACCCAACCCACTTCGCAGGGTTGTTGCCTTGTGAAAAATAGGAGGAGGAGGAAGGAGTATCAAGGAGTGTGTTCATTGCCTTGAATTATTTATAAAATAACAAAGGTGAGATAATTTTTTAAAAAAACTGAACGCCAGAGGTGTTCTTCTTCAGTTCCAAATCAGCAAATTATTCTGGACATCTTTCCCCACTTATCTTCCTCTAGATCAGTGTTTCTCAACCTTGGCAACTTGAAGATGTCCGGACTTCAACTCCCAGAATTCCCCAGCCAGCGTTCGCTGGCTGGGGAATTCTGGAAATTGAAGTCCGGACATCTTCAAGTTGCCAAGATTGAGAAACACTGATCTAGATTGTTGCCCTATTAACTTCGCAAAGCAGTGAGTTGGGGAGGAAAGGACAACAAAGGCATTTCCTTACATTAGCATCCAAAGGTCTAATACTGGCTAATACTAGAAATACTTTGGAAATAATACTAGAAAGCCTGAAGAAAAGGGATCCTTCTCTAAAGCATTATTGGGGCTAAAGAATCATCTGATTCAGTAGCGGGTTGCTCCTACCATCGCTACCGGTACGCTGTTCGTGGTCTGTTCATGCACACGCCGGATGTGCGCTGTGCATGCCCCGGATGTGCGCTGTGCACGCATGTGCACTCCACCGCCCCTGCGACACCCAGCTGCTCGTTGGTGTCGCACACTGTACATGTGTGCGCGATTGGCCCGGTTGCTTCAAAAACAGGTATGGAATGCAAGCGGGCGGGTGGGCCAAATGAGCCACCGTACCGATACGGTGGCTGCTGTTCCCGACTATTACCAGTACAGCCGTACCGGGCTGTACCGGCTGAAACCCACCCCTGATCTGTTTGTTTCCAAATTAAATAAAAACAGAGGAATCCTTCCGTGTTGTTCTTTTTCTTCATCCTGTGCTTTGTTTCCTAACTCTGAGGGTTGTAGCAATTTGCATTGGCTCCCAAGGCCCCAGACAAGCTTTCAGGAATGATTAACTTACCGTAAGTGAAGGGGTCATGGGGCTGCTCCTTGGGGGGCTCTGAAAGATGAACAGAGAGCAGGAGGTGAATTATGAAAGACCTCCCCCCTCCAGGTAGCCTTAACTGTGCTCCCTAACCAGTTAAGGCGAGGGAGCTGTCATCAAGATGAGAAAAATAACCAGCAAAAAAAAAACATTGACAGTAATCTTATCGGTTTCTCTAATCTTGATTAGAGGGGGGGGGGAAAGAGTAAGAAGTTTATTTGTTTTAGCTCCTTTGAAACCCAGCAGGACGTATTAAGGCTTCCACCATGTGCAACTATTATAAGAACTAAAACTTTTTTTTTTCTACACAAACCCACCCAATGATTATGTTCTTCAACTTTTCCTACTGCCAGTCTAGGAGAGTTGACCTTGCATGCCTCATCTCTTAAATCAGTGTTTCCCAACCCTTGGCAACTTTAAGGTATGTGGACTATAACTCCTAGCATTCCCTAGCCATCCCGGGTGGCTGGGGTATTCTGGGAGTTGAAGTCCACTTACTGGTAACTTAAAGATGCCAAGATTGGGAAACACTGTTTTAAAGTGTTGTATAGCTATAAAGGTAAAGGTTCCCCTCACGCATGCATACTAGTCATTCCCGACTCCAGGGGGTGGTGCTCATCTCCGTTTCAAAGCCAAAGAGCCAGCGCTGTGCAAAGACGTCTCCGTGGTCATGTGGCCGACATGACCTCAGCCAGGACTTAGATTGTGGCAATTTTATACCTCAATGTTTTTGTGCAGGATACAGTGGGCTGAGCTTGTTTGTGTGTATATATGTGCAGCCAAGAAATTAAAATTAAAAGATGCTCGCTCCTGGGGAGGAAAGCAATGGGAAAACTAGGGCGTATAGTCGATGCTATGGCTTTCCCAGTTGCAATGGATGGCTGTGAAAGTTGGACCATAAGGAAGGCCGAGCACCAAAGAAGGGAGGCCTTTGAGCTGTGGTGCTGGAGAAGGCTCCTGCGAGTCCCTTGGACCGCAAGGTGATCAAACCAGTCAGTCCTAGAGGAGTTCAACCCTGACTGCTCTTTAGAAGGCCAGATACTGAAGAGGAAACTCAAGTACTTTGGCCACCTAATGAGAAGGAAGGACTCCCTGGAGAAGAGCTTAATGCTGGGAACGATGGAGGGCAAAAGAAGAAAGGGACGACAGAGAATGAGGTGGCTGAATGGAGTCACTGAAGCAGTAGGCATGAACTTAAATGGACTCCAGAGGATGGTAGAGGACAGGAAGGCCTGGAGGAATGTTGTCCATGGGGTCGTGATGGGTCAGACACAACTTCGCAACTAACAACAACAACAAAAATGTGTGTTTCTGAAGGGCAGCGTCCTTACTTTCTGTCATAGGTCCTTGAAGGCTGGACTTGAACTTACCTGCTGCTGAGTTTGCTATGAAGATCCCACAAAGAGGAAGGAGGAGCCACATGTCTGCAAGATGAGAGGAGAAAAAAATACAAAAAGGACAATCAGGTTCCTGGATGGAACAAAGCAGTCAAGTTGGAGCATGTAACCCAACAGTGAAACACTGAATCCATTTTCTGGGTCAGGCCTGCAACTATATTCCTTTTAGAATTTTGGCCTGCCACACTTTCTCTTATTTCATTATGCTGTTTCTTTAGTATAGTCGATGGGAGGGGGGAATAGAAGGAGTAGGATTGTGGAATGTATTATTTTCATTCTTTACTAGAAGCCAAGGTCATCCTTTGTCTCCGCACCAGTACACCTGACCGGAAGAAGCTGGGTGTGGATGCCAGCGTGGAAGAAGAAGATTGGATCATGTGATGGATTGTGGCTATGGGGACAAGATCATGAATGTTTAACTGGGTGGAATTCTGATGTCATTTCCAGTATTGGGATTAACACAGATGTGCCTAAGATGTCTGTCTTATTAAATTGGAACAAAAAGGATCATTTTGCCTTGATTTTATTCTGCATGATACTTGGAACGCTGACATTCTGTGCTTTTGGTTTTGCTTTCCAGGAAATGGAAATTCCCACTTTGGAAATAGCAAATTGTTCCATCCTTATGGCTGGGTGGAGAGCCAGATGTTGCTGAACTACAGTTCCCATCTGGTCATATTTGGCTAAGACATCTGGGAAGCTGTTCCTCACATCTCACCCACGCCTACGATAAGGGGATGAAAGATATGACACATGAAACATCCTTTCTAAAAAGCAAGTCAAAAATCTTTCCTTTCGACCCCTAATTCTCCCGCCAATGTTCCTGCTGGGATGGACCTCTTCAGGAGCACTTCCACTCTTCATTTAGCCCCCTCCTTTTTCTTATTTATTGGTATCCCTCCTTTATTATTTTTACAAATAATAACATATCCCAGACCTTCCCTGTCCTATTTTCCCCCACAACACGCCTGTGAGGTGGCTTGGACTAAGAGAGAGGGACTGGCCCAAGGTCACCCAGCTGGCTTTCATGGCTAAGGCAGGATCCTTATAACAGATGAACAGAGTTGGAAGGGACCTTGTAGGTCATCTAGTCCAACCCTCTGCTCAAGCAGGAAACCCTATACCATTTCTGTCCAGTCACTTCTTGAAAGCCTCCAGTGATGAAGCTCCCACAACTTCCGAAGGCATCTTCTGTTCCATGGGTTGATTGTTCTCACTGTCAGGAAATTTCTCCTGATTTCCAGGTTGAATATTTCTAGGACTTGAACTGTCCTGATTTCTAGCTTGACGCCTCAATCAATAGACTATGCAGGTAGTCCTCAACTTACAACAGTTCATTTAGTGACTGTTCAAAGTTATGTCAGTGAAAAAAGTGACTTATTTTTTAATATATTTTTTCCAAAACAAACACAACACATAAAATCTTCCTTCCTTACATACTGTGGAAAGTGTATCAGTTGGTTACAAAAGATTTTTGTGCATCTCTTCCACAGTCATCAAACATAATTCATATTAACTCAAGTATTTTAACTCAAATATTTATACATGTTACTTGTAACCCTTGTACCTCCATTTATATTTGACTATAATCATTTAACCATCCTTCATCATAAAACATACCGAAATGTAATACATAACCACATACTGGCATTTCATTTAATATTTCTAAAATCCTCCAATAACACTGAATCCTTATGTCCTGTTCTAGTTAAACGTCCATAATATTTAATAACAAAAGTGACTTATGACCATTTTTCATTCTTATGACCATTTGCGGCCTCCCCGTAGTCACGTGATCAACATTCAGATGTTCTGCCCCTGACTCACATTTATGACGGTTGTATTGGGGTCATGCGACTCTCTTTTGCGATCTTCTGACCAGCCAAATCAATGGAGGAGCCAGATTCACTCAACAACCCTGTTGCTAATGTAACCAGTGCAGCGATTCACTTAGCAACCGCACCAGGAAAGGTCGTAAAATGGAGTAAAATTCACTTAACAACTGTCTCACTTGCTAACAGAAATATTGGGCTCAATTGTGGTCGTAGGTTGAGGACTCCTGTACTAGCCCCATGGCATGCAAAGTGGCTCTTTTCTTGCATATTCCCAACCACTGCAATCAATAAGGTAATCCTTGAGTTACATCCAGTCACTGCCATGGTGGCGCAGTGGTTAGAGTGCAGTACTGCAGGTTACTTCTGCTGACTGCCGGCTGCCTGCAATTTGGCAGTTCAGATCCCACCAGGCTCAAGGTTGACTCCGCCTTCCATCCTTCCGAGATGGGTAAAATGAGGAGCCAGATTGTTGGGGGCAAGAGGCTGACTCTGTAAACTGCTTAGAGAGGGCTGTAAAGCACTGTGAAGCAGTATATTTATACAACCAAACTTACAGAGCACAGAGAGCTTCACAGCTCAACCTTGAGCTATAGATATTCTTTCCCATTGGTTCTAAATGTGTGTTTCTCGGTTCCCAGAATTCTTAGCAACAAGCATGTTAGCAGGGAATCCTGGGAATTGAAGTCTGCACATCTGGGAATTGAAGTCTACACATTCCAGAAGTTGTAAATGCTCCAACACTGAAGTGTTTAAGAAGAGAGATATTTATAGCACTGCTATAAAGTGGCACTGTTGCTTGTGCTATAAAGGCATATCTTCCCGAGCACGATGTATTTGTGAAGAAAAGGTGGACAAGATAGGGCAGAAGGTGGGGGATGAGACAGCAGCCGCTGGCACAGCTGGAGAGGGAAGCATTCTGCACAGAGGAGGAAGCGGGGGAGACCAAAAACAGCCAGGTGGAAAGGAAACAGAGCGCAAAGCAAGTTTTGGAACAGCTGGTGCTGGGCCCACTATTTCGCAGTCTGAAATGGCCCAGCTGGCCCTGGAAGGGAGGACAAAGGCCAGTTACTATGACAGTGAAATGTTTGCAGTGCGGAGAAAAACTTTCTGCAATGTTTGCAGACGATAACCTGTCTCCAAGGTGTTCAAGGATGTGGCAACCAGCTTCCCTTCTGCCATCTGTTGCCCACCAGGCAATTTCCAGATTGCAAATGCCTACAGGCCATGCCTAGTCAGGACATATGGGGAGGGGTGTGTGTGTTTCTGTGTGTGTCTGTGTGTGATCAGCATTGTTGAAATCAAAAGCAGCCCAACTTCACACACAAGCTGAGCTGGCAAGTAACCCAGGCATCGTATGGTCTAGGGTGCTTTATGGAAAAACAAAAGGGATTTGTGGGGGGAAAACAAATGTCGCAACATATTCTCTCCATGAACCATAACCACCACAAAATGGTTTACTAACCCTGGTGATCAGGGGACAACTGGAGTTGCAACGGTCGCATTTCCAGCGGGAGGCCATCCAGCCCACTTACAACCTCATCAACAGGGATACTGTGTTTGGGCTCTGGACTAAAACTTCGGCTTACAAATCTGAGTTCCCAGGCGAAGAAAAAAGAGAAAGAAAGAAATTTTAAAAGGAAAGAATCAACTGTTTCTCAGGCTTTTGTTTAAAAAAAAAGTTCATGTACCCATAAATACAGTATATTTTTATATTCATCTAAAAATATAATGGCCTTTGAACTCTGGTGCTGGAGAAGACTCTGGTGCTGGAGAAGACTCCTGCGAGTCCCTTAGGAAACTCAAAGACTCTTTGACCACCTAATGAGAAGGAAGGTCTCACTGGAGAAGAGCCTCATGATGGGAAAGATGGAGGGGGGGAGAAGAAGAATAGCAATAGCAATAGCAGTTAGACTTATATACCGCTTCATAGGGCTTTCAGCCCTCTCTAAGCGGTTTACAGAGTCAGCATATTGCCCCCAACAACAATCCGGGTCCTCATTTTACCCACCTCGGAAGGATGGAAGGCTGAGTCAACCCTGAGCCGGTGAGATTTGAACAGCCAAACTGCAGAACTGCAGTCAGCTGAAGTAGCCTGCAGTGTTGCATTTAACCACTGCACCACCTCGGCGCGGAAGAAGAAGAAGAAGAAGAAGAGGAAGAGGAAGAAGAAGAAGAGGAAGAGGAAGAGGAAGAAGAGGAAGAGGAAGAAGAAGAAGAAGAAGAAGAAAGAAGAAGAAGAACAACAACAACAACAACAACAACAACAACAACAACAACTTAGAACTGAGAAGAAATTTCCTGACAGTTAGAACAATTAATCAGTGGAACAGCTTGCCTCCAGAAGCTGTGAATGCCCCAACACTGGAATTCTTTAAGAGGATGTTGGATAGCCATCTGTCTGAAATGGTATAGGGTTTCCTGCCTAGTCAGGAGGTTGGACCAGAAGACCTCCAAGGTTCCTTCCAACTCTGCTATTGTATTATTGTATTGGAAGGAGGAGGAGGAGGAGGGAGGAGGAGGAGGAGGAGGAGGAGGAGGAGGAGGAGGAGGAGGAGGAGGAGGAGGAGAAGAAGAAGAAGAAGAAGAAGAAGAAGAAGAAGAAGAAGAAGAAGAAGAAGAAGAAGAAGAAGAAGAAGAAGAAGAAGAAGAAGAAGAAGAAGAAGAAGAAGAATGAGGTGGCTGGATGGAGTCACCGAAGCAGTAGGCATGAGCTTAAATGGACTCTAGGGGATGGTAGAGGACAGGAAGGCCTGGAGGAACATTGCCCATGGGGTCACGATGGGTCAGACATGACTTCACAACTAACAACAACAACAAAAATATCAAGCAACTGAATAAGCTTTTCCCACAGATCATTTCTGCTGCTGCCCTTGAGATCCACACTTTTTAACCTTAAGCTGAGACCTCAGACTTGAAAAAGTAAACTGACACCTCAGAATTTCTCACTTGTCACAATGTAGTCCTCGACTTACGACCTCAACGGAGTCCAAGAAAGTGAGACTTTTGCTCCATTTTATGACTTTACTGCCCACAATTGTTAAGTGAATCACTGCCCTTGTTAGGTTGGGAAAATGCTTGTTAAGTGAAACTGGCTTCCCCATTGACTGTCCTTGATCGGAGGTCGCAAAAGGGGATCACGTGGACCCTGGGACACCACAACCGTCATAACTCTGAGTCCATTGCCAAGCTTATGAATTTTTGATCATGTGACCGTAGGGATGCGGAAACGGTTGCAAATGTGAAAAATGGTCATAAGCCACCTTTTCCCCCCCAATGACGTAACGTTGAATGGTGATTAATGAACTTTACATCCTTATTTGGCCCTTCAGTGAATTTTCTATGCTCTAACAGGCTTAATGAACGAGTACATATCAAAGTTGTCAATTACCGCAGCCATTGAAAATCCCTGATATTTTTTATCTGCATTAGTCTCTGAAAGCTATTCCAAGTGTCCAGGATTTTCTGTTGTAACTTAAGCATTATCTGCCCGGAATCCACACTGTATATCGGACATTAATACAATTGAGCGGGACCAGAGATATTTCACGAGAAGAGTCCTCCACTCCTCTGCTCATCCCTTACGCCACCAGGATCGAAATTTTGGGCTTGGACAATCTGGAACTGCGCCACCTGTGGTCAGACCTAATCATAGTGCACAAAATTGTCTGCTACAGCGTCCTACCTGTCAATTACCAGCTTCAACCTCAATAATACTTGGGCAAACAATCGATACAAACTCAAGGAAAACCGCTTTAAAGTCAATTACAGAAAATACGACTTCAGCAACAGTGGTCAATGCCTGGAATGCTCTACCTGGCTCTGTTGTTGACAACCTCAAACCCCCCACAGCTTCAACCTCAAACTGTCTACCGTGGACCTCACCCCATTCCTAAGGCATCCATAAAGGAGGTGTACATAAGCGCACCATCGTGCCTTCCGTCCCTGTCCTACTGTCCCCCTTTATTTGCATTTCTTTCTTCCATTCATCTCCATGTTTATATTTATACCTGCTGTCTTGTACATGTTTGGCAAACTAAATAAAATAAATAAATAATAAATATCTGCACCGCGTAAAAATCCATTGCTCTAATTGTTCAGGTGGCTTCATTACAATGTTCAAAGGCACCGGAAAAATAAAGCATTAGCTGTCCCTGCAAGATTCCCACTCAAAAGGCACAGGATAAAAAACATAATAATTATTAAAAATGCGATGGGGAATCTATTTTACTGGAAGATATACACGTAGTCCTTGACTTACAACCATAAATGAGCCCCCACGTCCCCGTTGCTAAGCGAAACATTTGTTATGGGGATTTGTCCCGTTTTACGACCTCCCTTGCCACGGTTGTGAAGTGAATCTGGCTTCCCCTGTCGACTTTGTTTTATAAGCGAGGTCGCAAAAGGAGATCGCCGGATCCCAGGGCATTGCCGAGATTGCCGGATCCCAGGGCATTGCCGATTACCTCTCTCAGACCAATTAGATCGCACAGGTTGGGTCTTTTTGCATCTTGGAGCGGAAGGAGGAGGAGGCGACAAGAAGGTAGTAAAACAGCAACCTTTATTCTAGCGGAGTAAACTATGATTAACCTGGCGTGGTTCGCGCCAAACATTTATACCCCCGGGTTTGAGCAATGAGCCAATGGGGCGTCGAGTGTCTCGGCCAATCAGGGAAGACATTGAACCGGCTCCGCCCGCAAGCCAGTATTCAACACCCCTCCCCCCCTAGTCAAGTACCCTCACGAAGGGCAAACATAGTCCTGTAGATAGGTGGGACGGTGCCGCTCTCGTCCCGACCTTCGTAGCTCCCCGACAGCTGTCGTCGGGGGGGGGAATCGCCAACAGAGGCGAGTCTGTGGCGGAACGGTGATCCTGTGATGCGGCCCCGAGAGATGGCGCTCCATTGTCTGAGATGGTATCTCCGCAACAGCCGGAGTATCCGACGATGGACCCGTACAATCCGGTTGGAATATATGGTCAGAGTCTCGATAAAGGCTTTGAGGGAAAGAATGGCCAAATGAGGCACGTCTGTCCGAAAAGTTCGTATCGGCTTGTCCCCCGTTCCCCGAGGAAAGGCAGTCCGTTGGGGATAGGGTCATCAAGGGTAGCTCGCGCTGAGGGCGAATGTCTGGGGGGCCCGGGCCGTCTATTTCCGCAGGGAGGCGGCGCCTTAACTGGTCCAGGTGGCGCCTCCATTGCGTTCCGTCGGCCAGACCGGCCCTGAAGGAACAGGGGCCAGTCAAAGCTGTGATTGTTGCGGGAACCCACCGTGGATCCCCTGAAAAGGAACGAGCCCAAACGGGATCCCCTAACTTAAACGTATGGGACGGAAGGGCCCCCAAGTTGCTCGGTAAATCCCCTGCATAAAGTGGATGGAGCCTATCTAGGGGGTTCGCAATCTCCTACCCATCAAGAGCTCCGCAGGACTTTTATTAGTTGTTGGACAGGGTGTAGAGTGCTGGCTCAAGAGATAGGCCGCCACTCTCTCCTGCCAGTCACCCTGGTCCATGCGGCCCAAAGCTTCTTTAGCTGAGCGAACTGCGCGCTCCGCCCTACCGTTACTAGCTGGATGATACGGGGCTGTGGCCGCGTGTCTAATCCCTTGCTCTGCCAAAAATTCTTGGAACGTCGTGGAAGTAAACTGGGGCCCGTTGTCTGAAACTATCACATCTGGTAGCCCGTGTGTGGCGAACATCTTACGAAGAGCCCTCACGGTACTCTCTGCCGTAGTGGAGGTCATGATTACCAACTCCACCCACTTAGAGTAAGCATCAACCACTATCATAAAGTTTCGGCCGTGAAAGGGACCGGCAAAATCAATGTGTAAACGGGACCATGGGCCTCTAGGAATTTCCCACTCACGAGGGGCGGCTGTGGGGGGATTCGGCCTAGAATTTTGGCATATTCTACATCGACCTACATAATCTGCGATTTCCGAGTCTAACAAGGGCCACCACACATAACTACGGGCTAAAGCTTCATTCGCGCTATACCTGGGTGATTTTTATGGAGCGCGGGCAGGATTCGTGCCCGTAGAACTTTAGGGATCACTACCCTATCCCCCCAAACAAGGCAACCCCCGTGAAGGGCAAGTTCGGCTTGTCGTGCCTTAAACGGTCGAAATTCTTCCGCTACCTTTTTTTCGGGCCACCCCCTCAACACCCATGAAGCTACTTGGGACAAAATGGGGTCAGCCTTTGTGCAAGCTGCAACATCCGCGGCTGAAACGGGGAGATCAGATTCAGCAATAGACAAAATGGAGAGAGACGGCACGAGGGCTGTGTCCGTCTGTGGCAAAGGGCAACGACTCAGGGCGTCTGCGTGCCCTAGCTGCTTACCCGGACGGTATACCAGCGCATATGAATACGCCGCTAAAAACTCAGTCCAACGTGTCATGCGGGGAGACAAAATGGGGGGGGTTGGCTTATCGCCCGCCAATAGGCCTAAAAGCGGCTTGTGATCCGTAACAAGGGTGAAATTCCTACCGTAAAGGTAGTCATGAAAACGCTTAATACCGGACACTGCAGCTAGAGCTTCTTTGTCAATTTGGCTATAATTTCGCTCCGTTGACGAGAGCGTCCGGGAGTAGAAAGCTATAGGAGCCTCTGAGCCGTTCGGGAGGACATGGCTCAGGACCGCCCCTATGCCATAGGGAGAGGCGTCACACGTTAAAACTAGGGGCATCCTGTCGCTATATTGAATTAGGACTGCTGACGAGGTTAAAATGTCCTTTATAGCCGCGAACGCCTGCGCTTCACGGCTACCCCATTTCCAGGCCGCTGACCGGTCAAGCAATCGATGTAACGGTTCAGCTAACGACGCCTTGTGGGGAATAAAAGGGGCATAAAAGTTTAAAAGCCCCAGGAACGCCTGCAATTCCGCCCTCGAGGTGGGTGCAGGAGCGTTTTTTATGGCCGCAACTTTCGAGGGGAGTGGGGTGGATGCCCTGTGCATCAATAAGGAATCCCAAAAACTCTACTTGGGGAACAGCAATTTCGCACTTGCTGCGCTTTAACTTCAATCCAGCCTCCCTAAAACGTGTAAGAACCTCCCGCAGTGTTTTTAGGAGTTCCAGGTGGCTAGGGGCTGCAACCAGGACGTCGTCAAAATAAGGAACGACGCCTGGGATCCCATGGAGCAACCGCTCCATGAGGCTCTGAAATATCCCTGGGGCAACCGAAACGCCAAATTGGAGGCGGCGGCAACGGAAAGCCCCGCGATGGGTAACAATGGTCTGGGCTGTAGCCGCATCATCGTCTACGGGAAGCTGCTGATAGGCCTGTGCCATATCCAGCTTGGCGAAAATGCGGCCTTGCCCCAAAGAGTGAAGTAGATGTTGCACTACAGGAACAGGATATGGATTTGCCTGCAGGGCGACTTATAGTCGGCACATATCCTCACCGATCCGTCGGGTTTGACCGGGAGGACTATAGGGGTTTCCCAAAGGGCATGATCTACGGGCTCTATTACCCCCTGCTCTATAAGCTTATCCAATTCAGCATCTACCTTTGCTCTCAATGCAAAAGGAACCCTACGTGCCTTCAGCCTAATAGGCGCGACCTGGGGATTGAGGCAAAGGGAAATGGGGGTGCCCTTATAACAACCTAATTTCCCATCGAACACATCTGCAAACTCATCCAAAACGCTATCTACGGCACGGGGAACTACCCTATGCACCCCTTCTATAGTGAGGCCCAAAACGGGGAACCAATCTAACCCCAGAAGAGCGGGCAGGTTATCCTTAACAATTAAAACTGGAAGTTTCCCTTTAAAATCTCCGTATTCCACCCGGATGTGGAATATTCCTGCCGTGGGAATCCCATTTCCCTGGTAATCTAAGAGGGAGACCCCGGCAGGGCGCAATTTACTCTGAGGAACCCTAGGGCAAAGGCGGGAAAACAAAGCCCAAGATAAAAGGGAACGGGAAGACCCGGAGTCCACCTCCATTCGGCAAGGCTGACCTTCAAGACGAACGACGGTACTAATTTTGCGACCGCCGTCAGGGACGTGGGAAGCCTGATAGACTACGCGCTTAGCACTAGGGAGCTGGTGGGTTGAATAGCAGTCCTCAGCTCGCCTCGCTGGACGTGGTTGTTGGCGGCGTTGCAATGTCTGACGCTGGTTGCTGGGCTGCATGAACGATGGGGCTGGCAAGAGAGCCCGGCAAACCTTGGCGAGGTGTCCTTCTCCTCGGCAACGGCGGCAGACAGCGGAACGAAACGGGCAAGATACGCGGCTGTGGCGGCCGCCGCATCCACGGCAAGGCATGTTTGAAGCTGGCTGAACGGACGTCGGTGGTTGCTGGTGTGGCCTCTGCTTCGGCTGCGTCCTCATCTGTCCGACGGTTTCCTCCTCCTCGTCTTCCGTGGGGGAGAGGTCGTCAACGAGGTTCGTCTGATTGGAAGGCCCCGCAGCGGTTTGCGTGAAAGGTTTCAGCTGAAGGCGTTCCATGTCGGCCGTGGATTGTTCAGAAAGTTCTGCTGCCTTGCGCAGTCTCCACAGCTTGCGCCAAAGTAATCTTGTGGTTCCGGAACATACGGCTGCGCAATTGTACGTCGCGGACCCCGCATACAAACTGCTCCACAAGATTCTCCTCTAGGTCTGCAAAATCGCATTGGGCGGCCACTGTGCGCAATGCCTCGAGAAACTGACTAATAGATTCGCTGGGCTTCTGCACTCGGCGGCGAAAAGTAAACCGACGAGCAATCAAAGAAGGTGAGGGGGCGTAATGGTCCCTCAACCTGGACATTAGCTCGTCCCACCCAAGTTTGTAAGCTGGCCTCGGAGCGGCCAGGGCTCTCGCAGAAGCAAACATAGAGGGCTCGCAGCAAGACAGGAAAAAGCTGCACTTCTCCCTCGTCAGTCTGTGCCCTGTTCTTTGACGCGATTAAATAGCATTCAAAACGCTCCATGAAGCCGTCCCAGGATTCTCCCGCAGACCCAAACGGCGCGAAAGGAGGAAGCGCTGTTGCCATTCTGATGCAAAAGCCAGGGAAAAGGAAAGAAGAAACAGAGAAGATTTTTGTTCGCTGCCGGCGTTCCTAACCTGAAAGGTATGATTCAAACGCGGAGGCAAGCTGGTTTGTTCTTCTCTGTAGTCACGGGAATCTCATCCCACCCTCGTCGCCAGTTTTGCATCTTGGAGCGGAAGGAGGAGGAGGCGACAAGAAGGTAGTAAAACAGCAACCTTTATTCTAGCGGAGTAAACTATGATTAACCTGGCGTGGTTCGCGCCAAACATTTATACCCCCGGGTTTGAGCAATGAGCCAATGGGGCGTCGAGTGTCTCGGCCAATCAGGGAAGACATTGAACCGGCTCCGCCCGCAAGCCAGTATTCAACAGGTCTCCTCCGGATTCCATCTGCCAGCCAATGTCGGCTGGCGACTCCCCAGGGGAGAGCCTTCTCTGTTGCAGCTCCGGCCCTCTGAAACGAGCTCCCTGTTGAGATCCGGATCCTTACTACCCTCCCGGCCTTCCGCAAAGCCACCAAGTCCTGGCTGTTCCAGCAGGCTGGGGGGAGCTGAGAAGCATCTACCTCCACAGAAATTGTAAATGTTGGTTTTGTTTTTAATATGTTGTCTTTGTCTTGTTCCCCACTTTCCCTTGTCTTTTGTGAGCCGCCCGGAGTCCTCCAGGAGTGGGCGGCATACAAGACAAATAAATAATAATAATAATAATAATAATAATTGCAACTGTCATTCAGCTGCAGCGTGTCTGAATTTTGATTCTTTGACTCTGAGGATGCCGCAAGGAACATCAATGTAAAAAAAATGGCCACACATCGCTTTTTTTTCCAGTGCCATTGTAACTTTAACGGTCACTAAGTGAACCGTTGTACATCGAGGACCCCCTGTACGTATCTACTTCAGAGGAAAACAAGGAGGGTGGATGAGTTCAGGTACGCAAAGCCTCCCTTCGCTTTTTTTTTCCCTATCCCAAGTCCGTATCACTCTGCAAGCCAATTTTTTCCCCCAGTAAACATCCTTTTGGCTAACAGGCCTGGCTTCTATTGCTAATCAACAGGAAGGGAAAGGAAACACTCCCGTCCTTTGGCTCACTTCTAGCCTGAAAGGTTTTTCACCACAAATAGAAAACAGGCTTAATATTTTCGTCTGCAGAAAGAAAAAAATATCAGGCGTTTTACGTCTTTGGAGCTTTGGGCCTCCTGCTACGAGTTAGATAATATTTTCCTTCCATAACTGGATGGAAAAAGAAATGCAACGTTCTGCTTTTCCTTGGAATTCGCTTCTCTTCCCCCATCGTGAAATGGGACGAAACGGGAAGGTTTTACCAGGACACAAATCCAGTAGGAGTTGCTAACTTCCAGCTGGACCAAAAAACACGCCTGAAGAGTTTAAGAATCCTTTTAAATGTAAATTTCGGTTAGTTAGTTTACTTTATTGTCGATGCACCTCGTACAAGGTAATGAAATGCCATTTTCAGTGTATGTTATACATACAAAAATAAAACAAAAATCATTCATATTCTATACAATTGAATTGAAACCCCCTGATATTGCATTAATATTGCACTACACAGTAGAATTCAATATAGTTAACTGCTCTGTTTTTCAGCCTATTTGTCCTTGTTTTTATTGCCCTGTACCGTCTGCCAGATGGTAATAGTTAAAAAAAAAAGGGGTCCCCAGGATGAGATGGATCTTTAAGAATGTTTTGAAGTTTCTTAAGGCAGCGGGAGCTATAAAGCTC